>NC_052164.1:31482489-31782489 GCF_902713615.1 Scyliorhinus canicula
ACATAAAAACCACTAAAAGCAAAAAGGGGACTGTTCAGAGATTGGTGACATACTGCAAAGTGAATGACTACAGTCCAAAATAATTCAGTCAATCATCAACGTCGTTATAGTCCCAGAGGACCCATACCCTGCTCTCTCCCCTTTTGAAGGAGAGAGCTAACTGGGGGTGGTTTAACCTGAGGGTCACATCTCAGGCGAGGGGCAAAGTTGAGAAGATGGGGCCTTCTTGGATATCCTCAACCTCAGCCGGTGCACGAATTGAACCCGCGCTGTTGGCGTGGCTCCGCATCACGTACCAGCCATCCAGCCAACTGAACTAACTGACCCCTGATCAACAATATCCAGACTTTAACTGTATATTCTTCCAAGACTTCATAACAAACGCTAGCAGCAAATTTTTGATGTAACAAGAGTTAACACAGAACAACCCTGCAGAATATACTGAAGCAATTTTTGACAATACATTTTTGCCTAAAACTCTTTCTTTCATTTCTAGAATCTGTATTTGAATCAAATTCAGACTGATAGGATAACATTCTCTACTGGCTGTGAGAGCTCTATGTGAGATGAGTTTGAACATCCTTTCTAAACTCTGTTTTAAATGAAACTCTGTTTCATTTTTTCATTTTTGTCCTGTCAGATATTGGAACATTGGAAAGGTTTAAGAGAAGAGTCGCCAGCAATGATTGCAGCTCTTAGTACAATCAATTTCGGATCAAGAAACTAAACTTTTATACCAGAAAAAGGAGACACTAGAAGTGTGTTTAAAATAATGAAAACAATAGATGTGGTTATTGGATAGAGAAAAGATTTCCGGGATGATTCTGTGTTGAACTCGTCCCAGTGGGGAACAATGCTTAAAAGAACAGAACCGCAGGTATACAACCAGCAAATCTCTAACCACGGACTGTGCATCTGCAATGCGTCCCACAGTCAACAGTGACCTCTTTTTTACAATATCAGATTTAAACCAATCTGTCGAGCATTTCACAACACTTTTCATGTGCAACACTGAATTTTGACCTACAGTGTGCAGTGACAGAATCATAACAGCCCCTAAATGAGCTGGGTTGGTTACCCACTGCACAGCTAATCCTGCCACCCACCTTGTATATCACCTGTGAAAATGGCCAGTGAACACACGGGCAGGCACACTTATTTTTAGCTGCTGCCCGTCTCTGATCCAGGTCGCAGCGGGGGTTAAAAAGCAAGCCATGAGTTCATAATGTTGGGAACGAACAAGTGGTGGTGATAATGGCCAACAAAATACAGGGCGTGAGTCAGCGACCTCGTCGTGCCCGACTTGCTGTCAGGGCGAGGCCATTGTATCTCGCGAGAATTAACAAAATCCCGCGGGATGTCATGATCTGAATCTCACCCTCACTAGGCTCGTCCAGATTTGTATATTTTAATGACCCATTACTCACATTTAAATATGGGTTCATGCGATTCTCCCAGCACCCGGTACTCAAGGCCTCGCCAGGGCGCTGTTTAGTACTGGTTCCCACAAATGTGGACCAGTCATGGTGGCACTAGGGGGATCTCCCAGGCATGTAGAGTCATTTGGATGGTTGGGGACAGGGCAGGGTGGCGCCCTGACATTTCCCCTGGCAACTGAGCACCTTGACACTGTGAACCTAGCACCCTGGCAGTGCCACCCAGGCACCCTGGCAGTGCCACCCAGACACATGAGGTGGCACTGTCAGCTGGGAGGGCAATGCCATTGTGCCAGGGTAGCACTGCCAGGGTGTCCAGCTGGCACTGCCAAGATGCCAAGGTGCCTGGATGGCACGTACAGGTCTGGGGGCGGGGGGCTTACCAGATGGAGGAAGGAGGAGGAGTGTTCCTGGTGGCCTCCCAGGTTTGGAGCGGAGGGGCTTGAAATGGGAAGGTGGGTTGAAACCAAGGGGGGTGGTGGCTGAAAGCGCGGGGGGGGGGGATTCGAGCAACCAGACAAATTGGGCTCGGCAGCAGGACATGACTTAAGTGATGTCTTGGCGGAGTCAAAAGTAGGGTGCTTCTTGGTGCTCAGCCACCAAGACATACCCTGCTAGATGTGCCCAAAACCGGATATACGGTGCGATCTTCCCAAAAGGTAACAAAGACCCCGAGCAACCCGTTTAGCCGTATGTTTCCTGGCACTTGCAATGCCAAGAAACACGTGGCTATTCAACGCACCTGTTTAGAATAAGGGGCCTGAGCGTGGAATGAGCAGTCAAGGCCGTACATAGCCCGTTTGTTGCAATGGGGATCGCCGCACGTCGGAACTCCCTGTTGTAGCGAGAGATCGGGATGCTATTTTTAATGACGTCCCAATCCCCGACCCCAGCCCAAACGCAATATGGGAGGGTCCCCTTGCCTCCCCGTGCACCCCGAACACCCAAGCCAAGCAACCTCAACCTAATCGTGAGCGCATAAAACAATTCCAGCTTGGCACATTGGCAGTGCCAACTGGCACCCTGGCAGTGCCACTGCCAGTTCGCAGTGCCTCCTCAGCACCACCAGTTTGGCACCCAGGTGGCACTGCCAGGGTACCCAGGTGGCACTATCAATATCAGGACGCCACACAGCCCAAACGGTATGCACTGGGGGCCTCCAATTCCCTTGGAAACCTCCATGAGTGCAGTTCCCTCTGGTTCCCATTTGTGGTCCCTGACGCGAAGGGATTAAATTCCAAAACTTCAGGTGCCTCGGGAATCTGCACATTAGAGTAAGGCTTACTGCCTCACTCTAATATGCAGATTTGCCAAAAGGTGATGGGCGGGATTCACCTTGCAACGCCTCGCGGAATTGCGTTGCAACTCATGAGGCGATGGGAGCCGGGTGGATCCCGGGAGCTGGGTCTCCCGGCTTTCAATGGCCATGCTGCACCGCGGCGAGCTGCTTTTCCGGTGCGGTGTGGCCATAGATTTTTTCCAGTTGAATTGTGCCCTCAATAACAGTGCCCACAATAACCATGCATCATCCCAGATTTCCCAATGAATGTTATTTTGACAGCATTATTTGAACATCAACAGCAACATTTCAGGAAATCAAGGCAATAGTCCCTGGATGGGGTGAACGTGTTTGGATTCTCCCTTGGTTTCCCCCTGATGGTCCATGTTAGGGTTCAGCACTGGAAATGCAAATAAGAAAAATAATACATCCCTCAAATAAAAAAAAGCAAAAGGAGAAACAGAAACAAAACTGAATCAGCCATGCAGAATTGACTCTGTTACTCGGAATACTTTGCAAAACTAATACCTCATGGACTGTGTGGTACATACGGTTTATACATTGTTGTTGTAACCCTTGGGTTTGAATCTTTCATCATTTGTTTTGTGACTTGTCCTTCTTGTGCTTGTGTAAACCTGTTATCTCCCTGCTTTCTATCTACGGCAGGATCCTGTGTGAGTCTATCTGTAAGTTATCTTGTCAAAATAGCTCAAAGAAGTGAAGAACTACAAATAGAATCCTCAGAGGGTCTTACTGTGTTGCAAGTAAGTACAGTATGGAACTATTGTCAAAGATGACAGAAGCAATGTTAATAGACGGAGTGAAAACAACATTCGCAAAAGAATGCTGACATATTGGAAGTAAAGTTAGAACAGATGAAATATTGTAAGAATGTGGGTTGCTTAAAACAATCAGAGAAGTTCTGTATAACAAAACGATGTAAGAGCTGTGAAAATGGCTTTCTTACATTAATTATAGATCTAGATTAATTTACGTTTAAAACTATCTGAACCCATCCTATGATATTAGGCAGGAGGCTGAATAACACTTCTCATAAGCAAGGTAAACGATACATGGATTGAGAATGGATAGAAATAACTTTGGTGGCCTTTTGGCAGGCTCAAGTGTGGCCCTCCATGATGGGCACTCTTTGGCCCAGGAAGGGGCCACCCTGTGGCAGTGGCTGCATTGTCTTCCACATTTGCCTCCATGCCAGGCTTTGAGGGCGCACAACTAGTGATGCTTCTTTATCCTGCTGGTGCATCCCCAGAGTGGCCAATGCTAGCAGTGCCAGACTTCTGATTACACTGCCGGATCTGGGCGGTGGGCTGCTGTCCTTAATTGGGTGCCTTCCAAAGTGGGATTGCTCTCCATTTCCAGCCCATGTCCATATAATCCATAGAATCCCTACAGGACAGGAGGCCATTCGGCCCATCAAGTCTGCCCCGAAAGAACAACCCACTTAGGCCAATTCCCCGCCTCATCCCTGTAACCCCACCTAACTTACACATCTATGGACACTAATGGGCAATTTAGCATGGCCAATCCACCTAACCTGCCCATCTTTGGACTGAGTGAAGAAACCGGGGGAAACCCACCTGGACATGGAGAAGCCACCTCAATAGACATGAAGAAACCACCTCAAAAAGGTCCCAGCCATGAATTCAAATCCCACTTTGGCAGCTGGGGAGTTTTAATTACCCAACCTATAAAACTATCCCATCTTTTCAGCACCAAAAATCATGTGTAGGCCTAGATCACGATATAAGTCAACCTCTCATTTCCAGGAAATGCACGCGTTAGGAAGCAGCCTCAACTTTTCACCTCAGACGTGCATTGTTTACTCACATAAAAGGTCAAGCAAGCAACATGGGCTGTGTTTGCTGAAAAATGTGCTTTAATATGAATCAAAAACATGTTTAAGCAATGCCCACACAGAGTAGACTGTGTGCGGCAAACCAGAAACAGAAATTGGTCCTCTTGACAAAAAGAATGAAATACAAAACTCGTTTCAAGCTAAAAGCTATAACATTTGCTCGTCTGTCATAGAACTGTGCTGAGTGAGGGGAAAACTGGTGAGTGAATGGAAGATGAAGGGATTGCCCTGAAGAAATATTCAAAAAGGAAAGAATGAAAACGGATATGGGGGAAGTCAGGAGAATGAATAAGCTCTCATTGAAGAGCAAGTACCAGCACAGGAATGAGATGCATAGCCTTCTACTGAATTTGTAATCTCTATGGGTCCCAACGTAAAGAAAGTGGTGCACATTATTCTCCAATGTTGGAATGGTATTTAATTAACAGCAAGAATATTTTATTTAGAATACAACAGATTCTTTACAATTCTGAATTCCAATTTGTATGTATCTTTCCTTAAATTACAAAGACAGAGAAGATGTCGCTGATTAGAGATCCAAGAGTCATTCCTGTTTCAATTATCCATCTGGCTGGAGGTGGCTTGCACACACAAATAGAACTTTACTGTGGTTGAGAATTGTTGAGATTATCGGGTTTGCATCAGTCACTGTTCTATTATGTTGACACAAAATTCCTGCTGACACGTATTTCTGGTTATTGGTAATTAAATGCTTTTTGTTATTATTTGATCAATGTTTTCGTATAATTTTGTAATAGTCTTTGATAAATGTGATTTTCTTTTCCCCCGGAGAATTATGTACACAGCAGCACATCCACAGTGATATCTTACTGATTGATCAACCATCGGAAAGTAGCAAGTGTAAACCTTAATATTTGGCCGAGTTTTCAAGGAAGCTCTATGTTTGTGTGTATGGCAATAAGCAGGTTACTCAACTTGCCTAGTCCTTCTGCTTTGGAAATGGTTCGTCGCAGATTGGATTACTGTTAAGCTTGTGGCTCATAAACCTTTCTAAAGCCCATGATAAATGTACAGTTTTCCTCTGCCTCAGCAATAACCACCATTCCATTTTTTATGGACCGAATAATCACAGGCTGCGATGTGGCATAAACTTTTGTCTTTATAAATAAAGAGCCTAGCATCTGTCACACGTCGAAGTTTGCAAAGTGCAGGTCACCCTTTGGTGTTGTACGTGAAAAGTGTAATGCCATGCTCAACTGATTGGTTCAAATCTGATATTGAGAAAGAGAAGGGGGTCACTGTTGATTGCAGGACGCAAATTGTGTGAACTGTGCAGGATAGTTCTGCGCTGGGAGAGCGGTTAAATAATGGATGAAAAGGGATTTTTAAAAAAGGAAGTGCAGGCTCTTCAACAATTTCTTATTGGGGTGCAGCTCAGCAGTCTGTTGCACATTCTGTGCCAAAATGTTAGCTTCCATCTCATGCTTTCACCTCATTAAGGCTCTACTTTCCCTGCAGAAATATTTAAGTGAACTCTCACCACAATGCTGTAAAATATTCCAAGGGAACGTTTGCCCTGTTTTTTTCATTCGCAGCAAATTTGGTTTGGGTGCAAGGGGCTTTTAAAATGGAACAGTCTTTATTTGCGGATTTTTGTTGCAATGTCTATCGTGCATTTTAAGTGCTGTCTTGCTTATATAATTTTCAGGTGCATGAAATATTGATTTTTGTGAGGCAACTATTTGAAAGCCAATTTCAGTTTACCTTCTGAAAAGAGATATTTGTGTTGAAAATACCTCAATGTCATATTTTGTGATTCAGATCCAAGGGGCTAGATTTCTCCCCCAGGGAACTGGCTTAAGGTGAAAACAAATTACTGCGGATGCTGGAATCTGAAACAAAAGCAGCAAATTACTGGACAATCGCAGCAGGTCTGACAGCATCTGTGGAGAGAGAAAGGAGCTAATTTTTAGAATCTGGATGACTCTGTGTCAAATCTTTAATTAAAGAGAGATTGAGCAGCCAGGTCTACTCTGTAGATGGGACCGCCACCATCCTGGCCTATACCTTTATATTGATTTCTTCAGTTCCTCATTTTCACTGGAAATTTTATTCCCTATTATTTCCAGAATATTGTTTTGTGTCTTCTACCATGAAGACAGATGTAAAGTATTTGTTTAATGTCCCTGCCATTTTCCCATTATGCCACATATCCCTTATCACTAGGCAATAAGCTTCTCCCACTTCAACTCCAGGATTAACTATTTAAAGTGTAATTCAGTCTTATCTCCACATGCTGGCTATCGGAAGAACTTCTACTTATTCATTGAATGTTGGCGTCTCTGGCTGGGCCAGCATTTAGAACATAGAACATAGAACGATACAGCGCAGTACTGGCCCTTCGGCCCTCGATGTTGCACCGACATGGAAAAAAAACTAAAGGCCATCTAACCTACACTATGCCCTTATCATCCATATGCTTATCCAACAAATTTTTAAATGCCCTCAATGTTGGCGAGTTCACTACTGTTGCAGGTAGGGCATTCCACGGCCTCACCACTCTTTGCGTAAAAAACCCACCTCTGACCTCTATCCTATATCTATTACCCCTCAATTTAAGGCTATGTCCCCTCGTGATAGCCACCTCCATCCGCGGGAGAAGGGTCTCGCTGTCCACCCTATCTAACCCTCTGATCATTTTGTATGCCTCTATTAAGTCACCTCTTAACCTTCTTCTCTCTAACGAAAACAATCTCAAGTCCATCAGCCTTTCCTCATAAGATTTTCCCTCCATACCAGGCAACATCCTGGTAAATCTCCTCTGCACCCGTTCCAAAGCTTCCACGTCCTTCCTATAATGAGGCGACCAGAACTGTACGCAATACTCCAAATGCGGCCGTACTAGAGTTTTGTACAACTGCAACACGACCTCATGGCTCCGGAACTCAATCCCTCTACCAATAAAGGCCAACACACCATAGGCCTTCTTCACAACCCTATCAACCTGGGTGGCAACTTTCAGGGATCTATGTACATGGACACCGAGATCCCTCTGCTCATCCACACTACCAAGAATTTTACCATTAGCCAAATATTCCGCATTTCTGTTATTCTTTCCAAAGTGAATCACCTCACACTTCTCCACATTAAACTCCATTTGCCACCTCTCAGCCCAGCTCTGCAGCTTATCTATTGCCCATTTAAAAGGGAATTTAAGAGTCAACCATATTGCTGTGGTTCTAGGGTAATGCATAGGTCAGACCAGGGAAGGGTAACAGATTTCCTTCCTAGAATCCCTACAGTGCAGAAGGAGGCCATTCAGCCCATCGTCTGCACAGTACCTCTGAAAGAGCACTCTACCAACCCCACTCCCCTGCCCTATTTTCGTATCCCTGTGCATTGATCATGGCCATTCCACCTAACCTGCACATTAGGTGGGAAGCAGATGGGTTTTTACAACAATTGAAATGGTTTCATGGTCATTATTAGACTTTTAATAGCAGATTTTTATTGAATTTAAATTCCACCATCTGCCATGGTGTGATTGGAACCTAGGTCCCGAAAGTATTATGCTGGGTCTCTGGGTTACTAGTCCAGCAACAATACGAGGATGCCATTGATCTCTATCTCTACCCTCCATCCCCCCCCCCCACCCCCCACCCCTCCTTCCTGTCCTGAGCTCAGTACCAGACTATTGTATCCACAGACGAATCCACATGAGAGGCTAAAATAAACAGTTTACTTAATAAACAAGAAACTATTTTCATGCGAGAAAGGAATGAGTCCGACCAGGTGATTGAAGTTTCAGTAAGAAATCATTTCAGGAACAGTGATCATAATTCTGTAAGTTTTAAGCTGCTTATGGATAAGGACAAGAGTGGTCCTCAGATGAAGGTGTTAGACTGAGGGAAGGCAAATTACAACAGCATTAGGCAGGATCTGGAGAGTGTTGACTGGGCGAGGCTGTTTGAGGGAAAATCAACGTCCGGCATGTGGGACGCTTTCAAATGTCAGATGATTAGAATGCAGGACCTGCATGAGAGGACGAAAGATAAGGGTGGCAATTATAGGGAATCCTAGATAACGAGGGCTATTATGAACCTTGTCAAAACGAAAAAGGATGCATTTGTAAGGTCTAAAAGGCTTGGGACAGATGAAGCCCTTGAAGAATATAAAGCAAGTAGGAAATAACTTAAGGTAGGAGTTAGGAAGGCTAAAAGGGGCCATGAAATGTCATTGGCAAACAGGATTAAGGAAAATCCTAAGGGATTTTATACATATGTAAAGAGCAAGAGGGTAGCCAGAGAAAGGATTAGTCCATTCAAGGATATTGGAGGGAATCTATGTATGGAACCAGAGGAAATGGGAGAGATACTAAATGAATACTTTGCCTCAGAATTCACCAATGAGAAGGACTTGGTGGATGAGGAGTATAGGGTTGAGTGTGTAGATATTCTGTGTCATGTTGCTATTAATAAAGAGGTGTTGAGCATCTTAAAAAGCATTGAAGTAGATAAGTCCCCAGGGCCTGATGGGATCGACCACAGAATACTGAGGAAGGCAAGGGAGGAAATCGGCACTCCATGGGATGGGTCAAGGTTGACACTCAGCGCTCCCTACTCCCAGTCGGTGCGCATAGGGCCCTGGGGTTCAACTTGAGATGGAGGGGTAGCATGGTAGCACAGTGGTTAGCACTATGGTTTCACAGCGCCAAGGTCCCATATTTGATTCCCGGCTTGGTCATTGCCTATGCTGAGTCTGCACCTTCTCCCCGTGTCTGTGCGAGTTCCCTCTGGGTGCTCCGGTTTCCACCCCCACATCCTGAAAGATGTGCTATTAGGTAATTTGGACATTCTGAATTCTCTGAGTACCCGCACAGGCGTCGGAATGTGGTGACAAGGGGATTTTCACTGTAACTTCACTGCAGTGTTAATGTAAGCCTACTTGTGACACTAAAAAAGATTATTATTATAGCTGGTTTGAGCATCAGCTGCCCCTGCATTGTCTGGCTCTGCCAGCCTGGCAGTTCCCCATGGTCTGCACCATCATGGCAATGCCCTCAGTGATGCTCCTCAGTGACCGGGCCATGCTATACCGCGTCTCAGCAATGCCCACCTGCGACAAGTTCCGCAGTGCCTCACCCATTCCCATCTGAGAGCAGGGGATGTCCCGCAAAACCTCATCAAGGTCAGCCTGGTACTGGGTGGCATCGCCCAGTGAGACAGACATACTGCCGAGACCCTCAGCCATGGTCATCACCAACAGTGCGACACCTTTGACACCTGAACTCACGGTGCCGTCATTGTGCACCAGGGTCTCCACTGTGGTCACCACCCTAGCCTCGATGGCACTCATTGCCAGCACCTTCTGCTGCGCCCATAGCCTCTGGGACTCCTCCAATCGGCTATAGATCTGCTGGAGTGAAGCTGACATCTCCCTCTGAATGTCCTGGCCGCTCCCTATTGTCTCCATCAGCCCCGGGTAACCCACTTCCAGAGGCTCAGCATCAGGATGGGACCCACCTGGGTCCAGGGATCCAGCAGACCTCCGACTGCTGTCTCATCTGGGGTTCCTGCCTCCACCCGATGTGCATCAGCAGCAGTGCGGTGCTCACTAGATTGTGCCCCAGAAGCCTGTCCACTAACATTTCCCACTGAGGTGCATGTATCTGCGCTGGTGGAGGGCGAAGGTGACAGCTGTGCCGCAACTATAAAGTTGCATCCTCGGAGCTCTCCTCCGAGATGTTCTCTTCAGGGTCAGGAGAGGGGGCCGCCCGAGATGGGCCATGGCCGTCGACCGCTGGACCTGCGGTAGAATCGATCTACTGTCAGTGGGAGGGATGGGTCGGTCAGTAAGGTCACGTTTGACAGGTCCTCCGGGTGAAGCCTGCTGCTTCCTCACTCTGCGGCATCCGTCTGCCTTCGTGTTGATGACCGCCCTGTTCTCGATCACACCAGTCAGCTCCAGGGTATTTACCTCGAAGGAGGTGAGGATTCTCAAGTCTGGCACCCCACCGCCAGCCTGGGCCCTCTCCCGCCGATTATGTCCGAGCTTTCTCTGGGAAGACATAGGGCGCGATTCTCCGCCCCCCACGACGGGTCGGAGAATAGCAGGAGGGCCTTCCCGACATTTTTCCCGACCTCCCGCTATTCTCCCCCCCCCCCCCCCCCACGGCCGCCCCACGACACGAATCGCTGCTCGCCGTTTTTTTACGGCGAGCAGCGATTCTCCCCTATCCGATGGGCCGATTTCCCAGGCCTTTACGGCCGTTTTCACAAACTCCAACACTCCTGCTATCACAGTTCGTGAAAACGGCCGCAAAGTGCCGTTCTGGAGAACCATGCCACCGATTGGCATGGCCGCACCACGGCCGTACTAAGGGTGGCATGGGCCCGTGATCGGTGGGCACCGATCGCGGGCAGCGGGTCCGAACCCCGCGCACTCTTTGTTCCTCCGCCCCCCCCCCCGCTGGATCAGTCCGCGGGGCGGCTGAGGGGCATAACGGCCCGCGCATGCGCGGGTTTCACGCATATGCGTGATGACGTCATCCGCGCATGCGCGGATTGGAGCCGTCCAATCCGCGCATGCGCGGCTGATGTCATCGTTTGCGTCAGCCGCCGTTAACCTTGGCGCACGGGCTTAGCGAAGTTCGCTAAGCCTGCGATGCCGAGGTTCACGGGGCCCCGCTGCTAGCCCCGACCATGGAGCAGAATCGGGTCCCGGGAGGGGGCGCGGAGGCTGCCGTGAAACACGGCCAGTTTCACAGCAGCCTTCACGACTCTCCGCATTTGCGGAGAATCGCACCCATAGAGAGGGCACTGTTAGTCACACGTGTGGTTCACAGTTGTGAAGCAGGGGGATTGTGAAGGAAGGGTTGGGGTGGAGAGGGTTGAAAGAATGGCTGTAGGGAGAATTGAAGGGGGACGTGGGTAGAGGGAGGGTGAGGGGTCGTCTGGGGGATGTTCCCTTGGGGTGCGGGGAGGGGTGAGTGGGCCGTTGGTGTCTACTCACTCGTGCTGCCCGGTGTAGATCGTTGACTTTCTTCCAACACTGGAAACCATTCCTCCTGGTTACACTTCCTAGCTGACTGCTGCCGCCACCTCATCCCAGGCAGCACTTTCTGCCTTGTGGCTCACCCTTCGGGATCCTCGAGGAAACAGGACATCCCTTCTGGTGTCCACTGCGTCCAGGATTCTCCCCAGTTCAGTATCCCTAAATCTTAGGATCGGCCTCCTTGGTGCCATTATTGCGAGCTGGCTGGAGTTGGCTCAGCAAATGCAGCTTAAGTGCTGCTCTACCTTGTGAGCAGGGGGCTGGCGATCGCTGTCTCGAAGAATCAGCTGGCGAGCCAGCATTCTGGCAGGATGTCCGTGAGGCCTCATTAAGTGGACCAATTAACGTTGACTAGCATTGCCGGCATCGCTGGACCGAGCGCTGGGGAACCCATGACAATTCCCGTTCGCTAGAATCGCACCCTTAGAATTTCATTTAGCACTGGAGAGCTGAACTCAGAGATCGGGCCGACCTGTTGAAATGGAGCCCCGATCTCGCAGTGAGCTTGTGCGTCCCCCACACTGCCCACCTATGGGTAATGTCACCCCCCCCCACACACATATGGGCGCTAATCCACATATCCCAAGTGAGGACACTCTGCGATGGGGTTCCTGGGGGGCCCCCTCTTCAGGTCCCCCCAAGCCCCCTTACAGCATCCCCTCCCTTCCAGGACCCCCACCTACCATCCTTCCACCCTCTGAAAGGCCCTGCACAGCCCCACCCTTCAAACACCCTCCTTTCATGGTCGTGGCCTACCTCACCCCTTGGCCCATAGCAGTGCCACCCTGGCACAAAGGCACCCTAGCAGTGCCACCCTAGCACCCCTGCTGCCATTCGGGCTCCTTGGTAGTGGGGGGGGGTCCCATTTTTGGGGGTTCAATACACCGGGAGGGGGCACGTCCCAGACTATTGACTGCCATTTCTTGCAACTCTTGAACTCCCTTCTCTGCATTCTCTCTCAACAGAGAGATTTCTACAAACTTCTTTCTATCTAGCTATGGCTCGGCGAATAAGCTCCATTGAGTCGCTATGTTGTTCAATCCACAGACCAATCTCTCCCCAAGCAGTTCAGCGAGAACAAGGCCATACCCATACAATTATGCCAGTTTCCTGAGGTGCATCAAAACTAGGTTATAGACACCCTGGGGTTCTTTCAGCCGTGTTTAAACGGTACCTTTGCATGATGACCGATGGCCGTGGTCATAATGGTCTGCCACTGACATCACCAGCTCTTCAAATGTCTTAGTATCTGGGGATGTGGGATACATCAGGCTTTTGATTACACTGAAAGTGGTCACTCCACAGGCAGTCAAGAACAGCATTGTCTGGTGCTCATCACCAAATACTGCATTAACCTTAAAAAAATATTACATACATTCTATGCATTGTGTCCAATTTTCTATACTCGCATCAAATACATTCAATTTTCAGAAGAGGGGCATTTTGAAAGTCCTGCAAAACTTCCCCCAGTACTACGCATGGAGATGGCCTGATTTCTAATGATTAGCTGTGCTGACTTCAGCTCCACTTTATCCTCATCCACCAATATTGCGTCCACAGAGGAGTCCACACGAGAAACTAAAAGAAACTCAGCAGGTCTGGCAGCATCTGTAGGGAGAGAAAAGAGCTCATGTTTCGAGTTCAGATGACCCGTTGTCAAAGCTAAAGGCTTTGGCTCCTTGGTAGAGTCCTTGGTCAAAGCCTTTAGCTTTGACAAAGGGTCATCTGATTCGAATCGTTAGCTCTTTTCTCTCCCTGCAGATGCTGCCAGGCCTGCTGACATTTTCCAGCATTTTCTTTTTGGTTTCAGATTCCAGCATCCGCAGTAATTTGCTTTTAACAAAAAGAAACTGTTTGTTTATTGAACAAGAAACTATTTACACATTACACACAGGTAACAAATCGGGACTTCAATGTTGGGCTTCCACTCAGGCCGAGCTTTTATATTTAGTGTCCATGACTCGGTTGATGGGACCTCCACCCCTCAGTGGGGAAGCTTGTATTCGACGAGACTCCTGGGGAGACAGATTGGTCCAACCCCGTAGATCTTCTGCAGGTTATAGCACAGGCAATAATTTTAACGTAATGAGAGAAATTATAAAAATGGCAAGTAGGTAAATTGCAGAAAGTATCCAACAGTGCTAGCCTGACAGTGGACCAGTAAACCTAAATCTTAGGTGGGCAGCCGGGAAGGATGGTCATAGGACTTTGACGAGGAGTCATCCAGATTCGAAATGTTAACTCCGTTCTCTCCCCACAGATACTGTTAGACCTGCCGAGCTTTTCTGTTTTTGTTGATCATGAGAACATAAGAACATAAGAACTAGGAGCAGGAGTAGGCCATCTGGCCTCTCGAGCCTGCTCCGCCATTCAATGAGATCATGGCTGATCTTTTGTGGACTCAGCTCCACTTTCCGGCCCGAACACCATAACTCTTAATCCCTTTATTCTTCAAAAAACTATCTATCTTTACCTTAAAAACATTTAATGAAGAAGCCTCAACTGCTTCACTGGGCAGGGAATTCCATAGATTCACAACCCTTTGGGTGAAGAAGTTCCTCCTAAACTCAGTCTTAAATCTACTTCCCATTATTTTGAGGCTATGTCCCCTAGTTCTGCTTTCACCCGCCAGTGGAAACAACCTGCCCGCATCTATCCTATCTAATCCCTTCATAATTTTAAATGTTTCTATAAGATCCCCCCCTCATCCTTCTAAATTCCAACGAGTACAGTCCCAGTCTACTCAACCTCTCCTCATAATCCAACCCCTTCAGCTCTGGGATTAACCTAGTGAATCTCCTCTGCACACCCTCCAGTGCCAGTACGTCCTTTCTCAAGTAAAGAGACCAAAACTGAACAGAATACTCCAGGTGTGGCCTCACTAACACCTTATACAATTGCAGCATAACCTCCCTAGTCTTAAACTCTATCCCTCTAGCAATGAAGGACAAAATTCCATTTGCCTTCTTAATCACCTGTTGCACCTGTAAACCAAATTTATGTGACTCATGCACTAGCACACCCAGGTCTCTCTGAACAGCGGCATTCTTTAATATTTTATTGTTTAAATAAAAGTCCCGTTTGCTGTCATTCCTACCAAAATGGATAACCTCACATTTGTCAACATTGTATTCCATCATAGCCCTGGTACATTTACAAGCAATACACAGAAACTGCACAAACTCGAGAGCTTATTTCAGGGTGATTTAATCTGGACAGACAGTACTGCTGAGGCAAACATTTTCTGAATTCCAAAGGTTGGAATGATTGCATTAATAAATGATGACGCTGCAACAAATTATTTACCCGAAGCCGATTAAGCCAACCGAAATGTTCTCTGATAGCTGAAGGTTGTGTGTAACATGCCAGGGAATAATCAACACATTTTAATTGACAAATAAAAAAAAGACCCCAAAGCAACAAGATTCAAATAAACTTGTTTGAATTTGAAAAGAATGAGCAATGATAAGCAATAAATCTATATTATCTACGTTAATATACAATTAAAGGACCATCTGGGAGATTTCATGTCACGATGATATCTTGCATTTATATAGCACTGTTCGCACACAGCTAGACATCTCAGAGTGCACCACAATAAGAAGTCGAAGGATATGGTAAACAATACATGGTGAAAGGAGGAAATTGGAGGAGTTAAGAGAGCTTTGAAGAGATTTTAAAGCAGTGAAGAGTTGGCAATGTAATAATGAATGCATCGGGGTGATGGGAAGAACAGTAGTTGAGCCAGCAGTCATGAATGGTGCAGCAGAAGGAGTTGATGGTGAGGCAAATTCTAACGTTGGAAGTGCAAGTGTGGTAAGGCCAAACCATGTCAAGAAGTGAAATTGGGTGAGGCCTCAATGAGGTTTGAATGAAAGAGGTTCAATGGGCTGGCAATCAGCCTGAGAATTTCTTTGACAGGCAATTTAAAAGCATCAATGGTGGAAGCTGCCAAAGGACTTCCATTTGCCCATCATTCTAATAGTGAATATTACTATATAGTTATAAAGCTATGCTTTGACTTGAGTCATATGATAGTAACCCCTTGACCCAAAGAGGGTGGGGTGATACTGGGGCATAGTGATTAGCGTTGCTGCCTCACAGTGCCAGTTACCCAGGCTCAATTCCAGTCTTGGGTGACTGTCTGTGTGGAGTTTGCATTTTCTCCTCGTGTCTGCGTGGGTTTCCTCTCGGTGCTCTGGTTTCTTCCCACAGTCCAAAGATGTGCAGGTTAGGTGGATTGGCAATGCTAAATTGCCCCTTAGTGTCCAAAGGTTAGGTGGAGTTACTGCGTTACAGGGGATGGGGTGGGGGATTGGACCGAGGCAGGTTGCTCTTTCCAAGGGTCGGTGCAGAATAGATGGGCCGAACGGCCTCCTTCTGCACAGTAGGGATTCTATCATTCTATGGCTAAGGATGGTGACATTGATTAGTCATTCAGAATCGTAGAGAATTTCACTTTATAAATTACTTGCAGTTAAATACCAACAAATTATTACAGCCAATCCCAAGGCATGGTCCCCCAATTTGTTATGATTCCAGGCGAGATACCCCAAATTGTTATGTTTCTGGATGAGATTGAATGAACTGGCCCCCGTCTTTATTCAACCCCTTCGTTGGTTGCAACATGCTTAAATTAAAAAGGACCCCTTACCTCATGGATATCCTTTTCCCAAACCAATGTATTAATGATTTAAATGGAACTAATTTAACCAGGCTTTCCTGAGTTAAAGAAAGAGTGAGTTTATTAGTTACTAAATCGCGAGAATAAAAAAAACGCAACACACATACTCCTCAGTACTAATCTGTGTGTGAGTCCAAAACTAAAAGTTAAAAAAGATATACGGATGTCTTTAGCTTTTCCATTAGGAGTAAATGGTGAAACATTGCAGCCGTTAAGTTGGATGATTCCCATAACGCTGACTTTGGCAGTTCCGCAGTTGGTTTAGAGATCCTTGGCTCTGCAGGTTAGCTGAAAAACGTTGTCCTGTTTCTTTTTGACTGTGGCTTTGCTGACTTGACTTGTTTTCAGCAATCTGTGTGGAGTTTGCAATTGCTCTGCGTGGATTTTCTCCAGGTGCTCCGAATTACTGCGACAGTCAAAAGATGTGCTGGTTAGTTGAATTGGCCATGCTCATATTTTCCCTTAGTGTTCAGGAACGAGTAGGCTAGGTGGGTTATAGGGAAAGGGCAGGAGATTGAGCCTAGGTAGGCTGCACTTTCAGAAGAAGGTGCCTCCTCTGTGCTGTAGGAATTCTAAGAAATAAAAAACAGGATCTTCCAACAAGTGGTTACTTTACTGTCTCAGCCTGTTTGTGCGTGTATGTCCTCATTAAAAAATAGTTGTCTTACTCAAAAGTGCCATATGTCCATAAGTAATTTGGGACCATGATCCATTTTCATGACAAAGGGCGAGATCTTCCAGCTCTTCACGTTGGCAGGATCATCTGGTCCCTCCGACGGTGCACCCCGCCATGGGTTTGCTGGTGGTGTAGGTGGAATCAATAACAAATCCCATTTATTGCAGCGCGATCTAAAGGTCCCGCCATCGACCAACAGCGGGCTACCTCCTGCGCCCAGAAACATGCCTCGTAGAAGCCAAAGAATCCTGCCCAAAGTGTCTACAAATTGACTTACAACTCACATGGAGGGATTAATTACTTAATGCAATGTAAGGTAATTAGCCATAGTCCACATTGGACCAAAGGCATCTCTCTCTATGAGTGAGAGAGAACTGATTCTGCATAGCATCAGGGACACTTCCCAACAAGTGTGTTGTAAGGCAAGAAGGCAGCTTCCATGAACTACCACAGCCAGTAAGGAGATTGAACCCACACTGCTATAAATAATACTGCACAACACTGTAGCCATCAAACCAACTGAGCTGACTAACCCCAGCATTACCTAATTGACAGTAATCATATTGTAAATGTATTTAAATAGACTGTGTCTATGATGACTGCCCACAGCGGCCAGGACAAATTTCTGTACATTAGAGTCTATGGAAAATGGAGCACTAATGTCAGCAAATGTTCCTGCTACCCTGTTCATGTGGGGATGCAAAAGTCTGGAAGGGGCCGCGCAAGCCCCTCAAGATACCGCACATGCCTGTATTTTGAAATGAACAGGCCACGCACAATAAAGAAAACGTGGGGAGAACATCAAAATAAAAGCAAATGTAAATGCAGGAAATCAGAACAGAAAGTGCTGCAAAAGCTTAGCAGTTTTGGCCGCATCTGAATAGAGTTAACGTTTCGAGTCTGTACAACTCTTCTTCAGAACTGGGTTCTGGATTCTGAAGAAGAACCACACGTACTCAAAATGTTAAGTCTGTTTCTCTCTCTCCACAGATGCTGCCAGAGCTGTTGAGTTTTTCAAGCATTCTTGGTTTTCATTTTTTCTAGAGAAAACATTCCTGTCAGTAATAGGAACTTGAAGAAACAAAGTTTTATTTGCCTTTTCTCTTGTACTCAGCGAGGTTGCTTCAAGCCAAAGAATCTCTGCTACCAGTGAGATTTAGGTGGCCTGGGTCCCTAAACTTGGATGGCTTGCCGAAATCTGCGCACCAAATTTTCAGGTCATTCACATATCTGCGTTCTTCACTCTGACTAATCGTGAAGCGTGAATCCCAAGTCCAGCAAGGTATTTCTTAGCAATTCTGCTGATCAAGCTTAAGTCCCATCCAGTGACACTTCAACCTGAAAATCAGGCATTGAAGAAAGCTGATAAAACCCGTTTAAAAAGGGAAGAAATGAATTATTTGCAATATGTTTGTTCCAGTCTTTCCCATTCTCATTCCTCAGCTGATGGTCCAAACATATAAATAGTTTATTTTCTTCAGTAACTTTGAAATTACCATGAAAGATTCTTTAAAGCATGTTTTTTGGTCATTAATGTCAAGCAAGTCAGTCTTGCAAATGGAACATTTTTCCCATAATGTCAGCATGAAACCCTCCCGGGTTTTGCCAGACTCAGAATTAAGTTCTCTTGCAACAACTTCAGGAAACAAAAGCCCGTATTGCATCAGTGTGGCATTTTTGTTTTCATTTTTCATGTCAAGCATCCCTAAGGCAGACTGAGCAACATTATCAATTAGTGTTGAATTAAGGAAATTTCTGTCCTTTAGGCTCCCACTCATTAGATTAGGACTGCATGAACTCATTTCACAAGATCCCTACAGCCACCAGACATAGGTAGCATTTATCCTAGCTGGCTTGTCAAGATTTGAATCAAGCACTAAGCAATGATCCTTCTAATCTGCGCCCACGTGTGGCCTAGTAACAATCTGGAAAGTACGGCACAGGCCACACAAGTGCCAGCAATGGCCATCTCCTACAGGAGAGAATATCCTTCATATTCAATTGCATTACATTTGCTGAATCCCCCAATATCAACATCCTGGGGTTACCACCGAGCAGAAACTGAACTGGACCAGCCACATAAATACGAAAAAGTACTTAGACATCACTCAATAATATACTGCTTTAAGAATTATGTATGGATAGATGTTACTACAGCAGATTTGTCCCTCTCTTTAATGCCACCCACCTTTGCTTCTATTCAGCGGCCAGATATGAATTTACTATAACCAGTTTCCTTCGGTGCAATGCACAGAACATATTACTCTTGGTTGGTGCAGCCACCACCTGTACAGTGTCATAAATACCCAATAAGATTAATTAAATGTCAAATTAACAATATGACATGATGCTGATGAAGTAAAATTTGTACTCTCTGGTTTGCTTAATAGTCATGGTGGGATCACTTAAAGTATACACACGAGCTAATACTGCACTATATCGTTGCTGCTCTTAATGTAAATGAACTATGCTGCATATATTTCAGACGATGTCTATAACCAAATGCCAAAAATGAGCATCATCATTTTACTTGCTCCTTTCTGTGGTTGGCGAATTAGTGAACCTTGAAAGGGGGTAAAATATCATGCATGATTGAGGCCGGAATGAAGTGGTGGAAAAAGGGGGCCTGGAAAGAGAAGCAACAAGGTCCATGATTCCTGTCCCTGGTTGTGCTGCTTCGATCTCAATTCATCTTTTGCTGAAATCCTGACCCATGCCTTTGACACCGCAAGAATCAATTCTTCCAATGCTCATCTGTACAGTCTCCCATCTTTCACCATTTCCCATATACTATCCCACTGCATGAATATCACATTGTTCTTGCTGACCAACATTGGTTACCCTCAAGTTTAATCCTGAAAATTAATGTTTGCCTCGTTTTTAAATTCCTTTAAAAACTTTCCCCTCGCTATCTTGATAATCTTCCAGACTATTATTCAAACTATGCTCTTAAAGGGCAGCACGGTAGCATTGTGGATAACACAATTGCTTCACAGCTCCAGGCTCCCAGGTTTGATTCCGGCGTGGGTCACTGTCTATGCGGAGTCTGCCCATCCTCCCCGTGTGTGCGTGGGTTTCCTTTGGGTGCTCCGGTTTCCTCCCACAGTCCAAAGATGTGCAGGTTAGGTGGATTGGCCATGATAAGTTGCCCTTAGTGTCCAAAATTGCCCTTAGTGTTGGTGGGGTTGCTGGGTTATGGGGATAGGGTGGATGTGTTGACCTCGGGTAGGGTGCTCTTTCCAACAGCCGGTGCAGACTCGATGGGCCTAATGGCCTCCTTCTGCACTGTAAATTCTATGATAATCTATGATAATCTTTCTGACTCTGGTAGCCATGCCTTCAGAAACTTAGGTCACACAATCTGGAATTCCTTTCAAATGTCTCTATCATTCCTCCTCCCCTCACCCCCTTCAAAATCCACCTTAAAAAGCTAACTTTTTGACCAAACATTTCCTTACTGCTAATAATTCCAATTTTAAGGGAATATAAATGGAAGTTCATGGAATCATAGAATGGCTACAGCACAGAAGACGGCCGGTCGACTCACTGTCTCTGCCCCGGCTCTCTACAAGTCCAATTTCCCACCTTTTCCCCATTTCCGTGGAAATTATTTTTTTGTCAGATAAATATCCAATTCTCTTTGAGAGCCACAGTTGAATCACCCTCCACCACACTCATAGGAAATTGATTCCGGATCCTAACCACTAATTATTGCTGTTGAAATAATAATAATGTAATTCATATATGAACATTTTTTGTATACAATCAATGGTAATGACTGCAGTCTAACGTGGAATTTATTATTTACACAGATATCTACACAGAGTTCAGGGCTGAATTTTTACTACCAAGGCAAGTAGTTTAAGTCGGGAAATTTCACGACATTGGCACACCTGCCTCAGTGTAAACGGGCCAGTTAGACCTAATGTTTTCCTCAATGAAGTATGGGTGTGATGGTGTTGGGCCTGCCAGCCTCAGAAACACATCTCAGGCAGTCACTGAGGTGGGCAAGGGCCGAGGTGTGCTGATTAGAAGGCGTGCCCTATTTCTGTAGGTTTTTCTCCCGTTGTTTTAGAAGGTTTTAGGCCCTCTGGCTTTTAGCCCCCCTTCTCACCATGCCATACCTCATGCCACTTCCATGCCAAGTAATACCTCATACCGGGCAGCACGGTCGCACAACCGGGCAGTATAGTAGCATAGTGGTTAGTCCAGTTGCTTCACAGCTCCAGGGTCCCAGGTTCGATTCCGCCCTTGGATCTGGACAGAGTGGGAGCCCGAAGCGAGGGAGATAGTTTGCCGCGCAGGGAAAACGGGGAGCGAACTGCGTCTTACCAGATCTGGGTGTACAAAGCTCTCAGTGCTCCCGGAATCGAAAAGGCACGGTGTGCTGTACCCTTTGATTTGGACCGTCGCCATCGAGTTGCGGAGATGCTTCGGGAGCGATTGGTCCAGTGTGACTGCGCTGAGTTGCAGGTAGTCAGCGGCTCAATCAGCCGTGCTGGAGTGGCCCCGTGATGACTACCCTCTGAGTTCGTAGTCGCCGGGGTGAGTTTCAGAGTTTGAAGGGGATGGATCCCAAGATGGCCGCCCCCATGAGTCGCACATGGCCGGCCGCATGGAGGAGGATTGCCAAGGTGGCCGCCCCCATGAGTCACACATGGCCGGCCGCATGGAGGATGATTGCCAAGATTGCCGCCCCCATGAGTCGCACATGTCGGGTGGGGGCGGAGTCGGCATACAGGCTGCAGCATTTCAGGGCCTGCGGGCCTGTGAATTCAGGGAACGAGTGCTTTGAGCCGTGGGAGGGTTAGAGGCTGGGGCGGAACGAGTGCTTTGAGCCGTGGGAGGGTTAGAGGCTGGGGCGGAACGAGTGCTTTGAGCCGTGGGAGGGTTAGAGGCTGGGGCTTTCTTTGCCAGACACACTCTGGCATCGTGTCCTTTTCGCCCGCAGTTGCTGTAGGTCGCATTGCGGGCCAGGCAGTGCTGCTGCGATTGCTAATTCTGGCTGCAAAAGTGGCAGGGCGGCCACGCGGCGCAGTCCTGGTGGAGTCGCTGGTCGGGGGCCCATGACGGGGTTGCGGGTCCGCAGGGAACGAGGTGAGGCTGCGGAAGGAGACCTCCATAGTTGTAGCAAGTTCAACAGTCGCTTCAAGATTTAGGGCCCCCTTTTCCAGCAGTCGCTGGCGCACATAATTCGATCTAAGGCCCGCAACAAAGGCATCGCGTACAGCAAGTTCTGTATGTTCCGCCGCGGTTACCGCCTGGTAATTACAGTCACTAGATAAAGTTTTTAGCTCTCTCAAGAATTCTGCGAGCAATTCCGTAGGCCGCTGGCGGCGAGTAGTAAACACGTGTCGTGCATAGACCTCATTAACAGGCCTCACATACATTTTGTCGAGTAGCGCTAGGGCTTCAGTATAGGAGCCGGTACAGTTTAGTTGAGTAGAAATTATGTGGCTCACCCTCGCGTGCAGTAGGCTCAGTTTCTGCTCCTCCGTTTTTTCGGCTGTGCTTGCTTCAGCCAGGTAGGCTTTAAAACACCGGAGCCAATGAGAAAAAATTTCTTTTGTCTCTGCATCCTGTGGGTCGAGTTCCAGTCGCTCAGGCTTGAGGGCTGATTCCATGATTGATCCTGACTGTTTATTAAGTAGATTAAATTGATGAGACCATCAATCCACGAGACATGTGCTTTAAGATATGAACTGTGGTTTTAATCTACTTACAACAGAGCCAGCCTGTAACACGATGAACCCTGGATGAACTGGTAGGCTGGCTCTGGGCATCGATCTTTGTACAGCAGTCCAGGGGGAGGAGCTATGGGCGGAGCCAAGAGTAGAGCCCTGTACAAACTCTTATGCATTCCCAGTGCTACTCCCCCTAGTGGGCGGGCAATGCAACTGCGCTTACAATAATATGGTATCATATATATTACAGTGTGAATTACATTCACTACACAATCCATAGCTAATTCCATCAGGAAGCTGTAACACTAAAACTAAATCACAATAAATTATTGCTATGAAGTTTGCTAACCACAGAAACAGGCTGGGATCCAAATGGCCGATTAACCTGCGTCCATTGCTACCGATACCAGGAACACACAAATTTCATGCTGCCTGCTGATTTAAATGATTGTAATACTCAATGCAGATGGCAGTAAATGCCCCATTAAGTAGCTCCACGCCTGAGCTGGCTGCTCAAATTCATGAGAAACAAGCACAAGTTCAGGCTATCCTGTGCCACATAAAGCTAATCAGAACCTCTTAAAGGGAAATGCATTTTGGCTAGGGTAGATGCTGGAAATTTTTTGAAAAGCCATCTTGACCTGTTGCAGACACCAGAAAAGCACAACATGACGTTTTGCCGGTTCCAAGATATTTGGGGCAGCACGGTAGCATGGTGGTTAGCATAAATGCTTCACAGCTCCAGGGTCCCAGGTTCGATTCCCGGCTGGGTCACTGTCTGTGCGGAGTCTGCACGTCCTCTCCGTGTGTGCGTGGGTTTCCTCCGGGTGCTCCGGTTTCCTCCCACAGTCCAAAGATGTACGGGTTAGGTGGATTGGCCATGCTAATTTGCCCGTAGTGTAAAAAGTAAGGTTAAGAAGAGGGTGGATACGTGGGTTTGAGTAGGGTGATCATTGCTCGGCACAACATTGAGGGCCGAAGGGCCTGTTCTGTGCTGTACTGTTCTATGTTCTAATATTTTGATGATGCACTGAATGAAGGCCTTGGTGCAGGAAGTGAAGAGGATTCACATGGGGCCAGAGGCCCCTCCAGACACATTTTGCAAAGGCAATACAACCAGATACCATGGAGGTCAATGTCAGGAGTCTAGCCTCTGGGGACCTGGATACCATGGGCGGAATTCTCCATTTCTGCGGCTAAGTGTCGACGCCGGCGTGGTGTTTCACGACCGTCAAATCGGCACAAAGCCCTCACTGATTTCGGTACCAGTGAGGCGCTAGCACTGGTGCCGCATTAGACGCCAGCAGATTGCGCAGAAAAATGGCCGGGACCCAGCCCGTCCAAGCGCAGGTCGGACAACCTGCAGCGGTCACGCCATGTAACATGGCGCTGGCCGTGCGCTGACCTGACCCGCAAACTGCAACCCCACAGCCCATCCCCTGACCACCATCCACCAGTCCCCCCAGCCCTGACTGAAGCCCCCTGGCCAGCGGCACAGATCCCAGCCGAGTGTGGCAGCGCTGGACACAGTCCGCAGCCGCCACGCTGCATTCCCGATTTTTGACGGGATACTTGCCCAATGCCATCGGGAACTCGGCTCATTGTGGGCGGAGCATCGTGAGTCGGCCGGCAGATGAGGCGCCAACGGCTTTGCGTCTGCGTGCG
The DNA here is from genome assembly GCF_902713615.1 of Scyliorhinus canicula. Classification (NCBI taxonomy): domain Eukaryota; kingdom Metazoa; phylum Chordata; class Chondrichthyes; order Carcharhiniformes; family Scyliorhinidae; genus Scyliorhinus; species Scyliorhinus canicula. The sequence goes on from NC_052164.1 coordinate 31,506,804, forward strand.
GCGCGCATCATGATGATGCCGCTTTGGAGGGGCGGAGACTTGCAAACCAGTGTCGAAACGGCGCCAGGCCCTATTCCAGGGTTGTAATGGATTCTCTGCCGATCGTCGATTACGATATCGGTATCGGGCAAAGGAGAATCCCACCCCGTGTCATTAGGAGTTCAAATGATCACAGGTGAGTGGTGTGGATGTGCCTTCAAATGTTGATCCTACCAACTGCAACACCATCCTCACACACTGCTCAATGCACCCCGCCACACAGCACACCATCCTCACACACTGCTCAATGCACCACACAGCACACCATCCTCACACACTGCTCAATGCCCCACACAGCACACCATCCTCACACACTGCTCAATGCCCCACACAGCACACCATCCTCACACACTGCTCAATGCCCCACACAGCACACCATCCTCACACACTGCTCAATGCCCCACACAGCGCACCATCCTCACACACTGCTCAAAGCACCACACAGCACACCATCCTCACACACTGCTCAATGCACCACACAGCACACCACCCTCACACACTGCTCAATGCACCCCGCCACACAGCGCACCATCCGCACACACTGCTCAATGCACCCCGCCACACAGCACACCATCCTCACACACTGCTCAATGCCCCACTCAGCACACCATCCTCACACACTGCTCAATGCCCCACACGCACACCATCCTCACACACTGCACAATGCACCCCGCCACACAGCACACCATCCTCACACACTGCACAATGCCCCACACGCACACCATCCTCACACACTGCTCAATGCACCCCGCCACACAGCACACCATCCTCACACACTGCTCAATGCACCCCGCCACACAGCACACCATCCTCACACACTGCACAATGCACCCCGCCACACAGCACACCATCCTCACACACTGCTCAATGCACCACACAGCACACCATCCACACACACTGCACAATGCACCCCGCCACACAGCACACCATCCTCACACACTGCTCAATGCATCCCGCCACACAGCACACCAGCCTCACACACTGCTCAATGCTCCACACAGCACACCATCCTCACACACTGCTCAATGCCCCACACAGCACACCATCCTCACACACTGCTCAATGCCCCACACAGCACACCATCCTCACACACTGCTCAATGCCCCACACAGCACACCATCCACACACAGAGCTCAATGCCCCACACAGCACACCATCCTCACACACTGCTCAATGCACCACACAGCACACCATCCTCACACACAGCTCAATGCACCCCGCCACACAGCACACCATCCTCACACACTGCTCAATGCACCCCGCCACACAGCACACCATCCTCACACACTGCTCAATGCACCCCGCCACACAGCACACCAGCCTCACACACTGCTCAATGCACCCCGCCACACAGCACACCATCCTCACACACTGCTCAATGCCCCACACAGCACACCATCCTCACACACTGCTCAATGCACCACACAGCACACCATCCACACACACTGCTCAATGCACCCCGCCACACAGCACACCATCCTCACACACTGCTCAATGCCCCACACAGCACACCATCCTCACACACTGCTCAATGCACCACACAGCACACCATCCTCACACACTGCACAATGCCCCACACAGCGCACCATCCACACACACTGCTGAATGCCCCACACAGCACACCATCCTCACACACTGCACAATGCACCCCGCCACACAGCACACCATCCTCACACACTGCTCCATGCACCCCGCCACACAGCACACCATCCTCACACACTGCTCAATGCACCACAACACACAGCACACCATCCTCACACACTGCTCAATGCACCACACAGCACACCATCCTCACACACTGCTCAATGCACCACACAGCACACCATCCGCACACACTGCTCAATGCACCCTGCCACACAGCACACCATCCTCACACACTGCTCAATGCACCCCGCCACACAGCACACCATCCTCACACACTGCTCAATGCACCACAACACACAGCACACCATCCTCACACACTGCTCAATGCACCACACAGCACACCATCCTCACACACTGCTCAATGCACCCCGCCACACAGCACACCATCCACACACACTGCTCAATACACCCCACGGCACACCATCCTCACACACTGCACAATGCACCACACAGCACACCAGCCTCACACACTGCACAATGCACCCCGCCACACAGCACACCATCCTCACACACTGCTCAACGCCACACAGCACACCATCCTCACACACTGCTCAATGCACCCCGCCACACAGCACACCATCCTCACACACTGCTCAATGCACCACACAGCACACAATCCTCACACACTGCTCAATGCACCCCGCCACACAGCACACCATCCTCACACACTGCTCAATGCACCCCGCCACACAGCACACCATCCTCACACACTGCTCAATGCACCCCGCCACACAGCACACCAGCCTCACACACTGCACAATGCACCACACAGCACACCAGCCTCACACACTGCACAATGCACCCCGCCACACAGCACACCAGCCTCACACACTGCTCAATGCACCCCGCCACACACCACACCATCCTCACACATTGCTCAATGCACCACACAGCACACCATCCTCACACACTGCTCAATGCACCACACAGCACACCATCCTCACACACTGCACAATGCACCACACAGCACACCATCCTCACAAACTGCTCAATGCCCCACACAGCACACCATCCTCACACACTGCTCAATGCACCACAACACACAGCACACCATCCTCACACACTGCTCAATGCACCCCGCCACACAGCACACCATCCTCACACACTGCTCAATGCCCCACACAGCACACCATCATCACACACTGCACAATGCACCCCGCCACACAGCACACCATCCTCACACAGTGCTCAATGCCCCACAGCACACCAGCCTCACACACTGCTCATTGCACCCCGCCACACAGCACACCATCCTCACACACTGCTCAATGCACCACAGCGCACAGCACACCATCCTCACACACTGCTCGATGCACCCGGCCACACAGCACACCATCCTCACACACTGCTCAATGCACCACACAGCACACCATCCTCACACACTGCTCAATGCACCCCGCCACACAGCACACCATCCGCACACACTGCTCAATGCACCCGACCACACAGCACACCATCCTCACACACTGCTCAATGCACCCGACCACACTGCACACCATCCTCACACACTGCTCAATGCCCCACAGCGCACCATCCTCACACACTGCTCAATGCACCACACAGCACACCATCCGCACACACTGCTCAATGCACCCCGCCACACAGCACACCAGCCTCACACACTGCTCCATGCACCCTGCTACACAGCACACCATCCTCACACACTGCTCCATGCACCCTGCTACACAGCACACCAGCCTCACACACTGCACAATGCCCCACACAGCACACCATCCTCACACACTGCTCCATGCACCCTGCTACACAGCACACCATCCTCACACACTGCTCAATGCACCCCGCCACACAGCGCACCATCCTCACACACTGCTCAATGCCCCACACAGCACACCATCCTCACACACTGCTCAATGCCCCACACAGCACACAGCACACCATCCTCACACACTGCTCAATGCAACCCGCCACACAGCACACCATCCTCACACACTGCTCAATGCACCCCGCCACACAGCACACCATCCTCACACACTGCTCAATGCACCCCGCCACACAGCACACCATCCTCACACACTGCTCAATGCACCCCGCCACACAGCACACCATCCTCACACACTGCTCAATGCACCACAGCGCACCATCCTCACACACTGCTCAATGCCCCACACAGCGCACCATCCTCACACACTGCTCAATGCACCACAGCACACAGCACACCATCCTCACACACTGCTCAATGCACCACAGCAAACAGCACACCATCCTTACACACTGCTCCATGCACCCTGCCACACAGCACACCATCCTCACACACTGCTCAATGCACCACACAGCACACCATCCTCACACACTGCTCCATGCACCCCGCCACACAGCACACCATCCTCACACACTGCTCAATGCACCCCGCCACACAGCACACCATCCTCACACACTGCTCAATGCACCACAGCGCACAGCACACCATCCTCACACACTGCTCAATGCACCCCGCCACACAGCACACCATCCTCACACACTGCTCAATGCCCCACACAGCACACCATCCTCACACACTGCTCAATGCACCCCGCCACACAGCACACCATCCTCACACACTGCTCAATGCACCCCGCCACACAGCACACCATCCTCACACACTGCACAATGCCCCACACGCACACCATCCTCACACACTGCTCAATGCACCCCGCCACACAGCACACCATCCTCACACACTGCTCAATGCACCACACAGCACACCATCCTCACACACTGCTCAATGCCCCACACAGCACACCATCCTCACACACTGCTCAATGCACCCGACCACACTGCACACCATCCTCACACACTGCTCAATGCACCCCGCCACACAGCACACCATCCTCACACACTGCTCAATGCACCCTGCCACACAGCACACCATCCTCACACACTGCTCAATGCACCACAGCACACAGCGCACCATCCTCACACACTGCTCAATGCACCCCGCCACACAGCACACCATCCTCACACACTGCTCAATGCACCCTGCCACACAGCACACCATCCTCACACACTGCTCAATGCACCACAGCGCACAGCACACCATCCTCACACACTGCTCAATGCACCCTGCCACACAGCACACCATCCTCACACACTGCTCAATGCACCACAGCGCACAGCACACCATCCTTACACACTGCTCGATGCACCCGGCCACACAGCGCACCATCCTCACACACTGCTCAATGCACCCCGCCACACAGCACACCAGCCTCACACACTGCTCCATGCACCCTGCTACACAGCACACCATCCTCACACACTGCTCAATGCACCCCGCCACACAGCACACCAGCCTCACACACTGCACAATGCACCCCGCCACACAGCACACCGTCCTCACACACTGCTCAATGCACCCCGCCACACAGCACACCATCCTCACACACTGCTCAATGCTCCCCGCCACACAGCACACCATCCGCACACTGCTCAATGCCCCACACAGCACACCATCCTCACACACTGCTCAATGCACCCCGCCACACAGCACACCATCCTCACACACTGCTCAATGCACCACAGCACACCATCCTCACACACTGCTCAATGCACCCCGCCACACAGCACACCATCCTCACACACTGCTCAATGCTCCACACAGCACACCATCCTCACACACTGCTCAATGCACCCCGCCACACAGCACACCATCCGCACAATTGCTCAATGCCCCACACAGCACACCATCCTCACACACTGCTCAATGCACCACAGCACACCATCCTCACACACTGCTCAATGCACCACACGCACATCTCTCACCTTCCAACAAACTTGGACAATCATGTCTCATACCCAACATTCATCGCATAATATTCACACACTTTGTTACAAGCATCATCGCCACATCTCTTAGCATTCACACTGCCAACTGTATATTTTTTATCATTTTCTGGAATGTGGATATTACTGGCAAAGCCAGTGTTTGAGCCCATCCCCTATGGACTGAAGATTTCAGAGGAGAGTTAAGATTCAACCACATTGCTGTGTGCCTGGAGTCACATAGTATTCCTCCACTAAATCACTGAACCAGATGGGCCTTCACGACAATCAGTGATAGTTGTCATGGTCACCATTAGTGAGACTAGTTTTATATTCCAGATTTATTAATTGAATGTAAATTCCACCAGTGCCACGGCAGGATTTGAACCCATGTTTCCAGAGCATTAACCGCAGCCTCTGCATTACTTGCTCAGTGACATTACCATCTTGTCACCATTTCCCCTATTCACCCATGTCTGCCTCATCAGCCAAGCAAATGGCACCACACTCACTGATACCTTTCCCTCTCTCTTGTGGGACTAGGTGACACAGAGCTGGAGGCAGCAGCATCTAATTTTCAAGTCTGCATGTTCTCACCCCTGTGGAGGAGACAGTGCTCAGAATCCCTGGAGTGACTACAACTGAGGCCATGGGCTATGGCAGGGTTGAAACCATCGAAGAGGCTGTGCCTAATCCTCCTCCCGTAATCCAACCACCCCTTTATCACACATCCTTTTCTGATTTATAATTTGCTGATGGTGTAGGCATTCACCTTATGCCCTTCTACTCACCACAACTTTATCCTTGTGCCTTTCTCCTTTCAGTTATCCAAGAGCTGTAGCCTGCCAGACAGTGGTGAAACAAAAAGAGGTGGCAGAGGTGAAAGACAGAGATGAAAAAGGAACAAGTCACTCGCTCACACATTTACAGCCCTCACCTCAGATGCTGACACTGCGTGTACTTTTGAGGATAGATTAGAGATGGGATCTGCACATGATAAGACACCAGCAACCAGTGGCCTGTAGCAAGGGGGTGAATGTCGTAGCCAGCCATTTACAGCCTGATACAAAATGGCCAAGCAAAGAAAGGACATTGCTATGGCCTGACTGGAAAAGTGGGTAACTAACTTCGGGAATCTAGCCAGCAGAATTAATGGCTTTAGACTGTGAATATGTGATTTACACAACCTGCAAGTAACCTATGTGAGTTATCACAAATGTCTTTGATTTTACGGCTGGCGATGAATTGTGAGCAGGATACTAGACACTAAATGTCTTCAGGAGAAATGCTGACCATGATGAATTAACTGGATGAAAAGCAACACATTAGGTTAAGTGGATTGGCCATGCTAAATTGCCCCTTAGTGTCCAGGGATGTGCAGGTTGGGTGCGGTTGTGGGGACATGGCAAGGGAGTGGGCCTAGGTAGCATGCTCTTTCAGAGGGTTGGTGCCGACTCGATGGGCTGAATGGCCTCCTGTACTGTAGAAATTCTATGGTTCTATGTGTCCCTGATAATAAGCTTATCCTAATCGATGATTAAATACACAGGAAGAGGAAAGGAAATATTAACATAACCCAAGAACAACTGGTCCCAAGGTCAGGCATCTTGCAATGAAGCAATTTGAACACAGACCCCTGTGTGTTGTGCTCCTGAGAAGAGATACAACCTGTGGGTGAGTCACAATTCTATGAACATTAATGACCAGAAAGGACAGCGATTGATTAGTGCGCACATAAATCTGAGCACATAAATGGAAGAATGTGATCTGTACCAGTGAGACCTGCATGAGAAGGAGAGACAAAGAGATTTCATCAGGGAACTTCAAGGAGAAAGATCGAAGAAGACCTCAGGTTCTGAGCTTGACGAAGTCCGATCCAGCCCAATTGGGTAGTGATGCTCCTATGGGCTCATTAGGTTAGTATTAGCAGTTAAAATCTATGCTTGTAAACCTTTAGTGGTAGACCTAGAGGGGAATAGAAGCATTTACGTGTGTGATACAGTGTAAGAGAATCAGTCTTGTCTCACTTCATAAGTGTTGAAGTTTTTTTACATTTTCCTAATAAAGATGTGATTGGATTTAAAAATAAAGTGGCTGTGCCTCTCAATTGACTGGAGCAAAGATCCCGGTCAACAGTCTGGTACAGATGCCAGTTTATTGGGGGGAAAGTTTGCATATTAATTCTGCAGCAGAGGATTCGGTTGAGCATTTCAATGGGGCAGCCAACAGAAGAAGACAGGGATTTGCACAATAGAAAAATTTGTTGCATCGGCAGATTGTCAAAAAGCTTCCTATCAATGTCAAGGAGCACAGAACAGTCTAGCAGCAATTAGCAAAGGGATTTGCACAGAGCTTGGAACCCATTCACTCTAGCATGAAAATGCTAGCCGGTCCCATCACCACACTTGAGGCATGATGATGGTCAATGTCTTGGCTTCCATTGCAGCATAAGTAGGAACTGCCCAACATCTGGGTGCTGCATTCAAAGCACAGCCTGAGGTCCTTATTATTTAAACTTACAGGATACTGCGAGGCCCGGATAGAGTGGACGTCGAGAGGATGTTTTCACTTGTAGGAAAAACTAGAAACCGAGAACACAGTCTCAGACTAAAGGGATAATCCTTTAAAACAGAGATGAGGAGGAATTTCTTCAGCCAGAGCTTGGTGAATCTGTGGAACACTTTGCCGCAGAAGTCCGTGTTGGTCAAGTCACTGAGTGTCTTTAAAACAGAGATAGATAGGTTCTTGATTAATAAGGGGTTCAGGGGTTATGGAGAGAAGGCAAGGGAATGGGGATGTGAAAATATCAGCCATGATTGAATGGCGGAGCAGACTCGATGGGCCGAGTGGCCTAATTCTGCTCCTATGTCTTATGGTCTTATAAGCTCAGCTTAGTGCCATAAAAGATCAGACTGCTCTCCTACAAAGTCAGTTTGCTCAGGCTGGCTCAGATGTTTCCCATCATACTTATGGATAACCATTGTTCAGAGGAGCTTGCAGGGTGTCACAGCAGTCTGGTAATCTGTCTGTCTACACATTGCTAACGTTGCTGAACTGCCACCCCATGAATGTCAGTGAAAGTGCAGAGCACAGCCCTGCATTCTTTGCAATACAACAGCATGTATCCTCCCACCGCTGCCACACATCCAGTACCCCTGCAGTTGCATGTCAGCCAAATAGCCCAGATTGCTACCACCCATGCCAAGGTGGTGCAGTCTGAAGGAGCAACCTCAAGGGTCAGAGCAGCTAGAAGTGTTTTGCAACATCATCTGCAGTCAGCAAGCAGCATTCCACCAGCTACTGAGGTAGCATTATATGGGAACAGTAGAACAGGCGAGGGCACACAGAAATATGCACCAAGGGAGTGCACAAGGGTGATTAATTGTTGTTTGAATTAAGTGAGGCATGGTTTAATTTATGAGCTTTGATTGGAATATTTACTTCGTAGTACATTTTTTTAATAATGTGGCTATGTGTGTTGGTCAATAGCGGAGGGAGCCAATCGAGCAGATGTTCATATTCAGTCACCCTCACGGCCAGTGGCAGCGCTGACCTCAGTCTACTCTGAGGCTGCAGTTTTGGCTGTGGAAGGTCGCAAAATTTAGTCAGGACTTCCTATGTGAAGCTGAAATATTTTATATACTTCTTATCATCGAGGCTCTGGTGGGAGAAGTCTTGCTTGGCTATCTTCCTTCCTTCTCCTCTTTCTATCAGCTTGTCCCACTCTGTGCTGTCTCTTCCCATTCTCTCTGTCATGCAGTTGGTCAAAGGGAAATGTAAACTATGACATCTATGTCAAGGAGCAAATGGTTTGTGCAGAATCCTTGAAGGAAGGACAAAAGTCCTTCACTGCTTGCCATACCATTTATTCCCCGTTGATTTAAGCAACTTTAAAGTACTCTGGAAATCAATCACTTCTACAATTACCGCAAAAAACAATAGGAATCAATCAGAAACTAACCTGAAAGTAGTTGATGATTCATATTAATAGTATAGGTGGAGGAGATGTCGCCAAGCTTTGAATTTTGCGTGCCCCCTGTAGATGTGTTTTCCAGGGGTGGAGGGCACATAAAATGGGGTGGGCACCTATCGCAATCCGGGGCAGGAAGATACCAAAATCAGAAGCCCCTCGAGCATATTTATAGGAATAATCAAGGTTCAGTTAGGCATGCTATCAAGCCAATTGGCCCTAATAGTATGCTGCCCACACACTTGCCTTGGGCAGCTAAGCGGGATCATGAAACCCAATGTTTAAAATCAAATGCTTAAAAGGCACGAGGGAAGGAAAGGGTCGATCTTAAAGAGCTGATCTTCGTGAATTGTGGGACAGCACTCCATTAGGTGGAATCCTGCCCTTCCTTCCTCCCCACTCCCTCCATAAAACCCACCCCACCCCTACCTAACCTACCCAAACCCTCTTGACCGAAGATCTCCGACTTACCTGCTCTGTGGATCCATTGGCTCTGGTTGTCGTCTTGTCCAGCAGTCCTGACAGCTGTCGTTGATGCCTTCCTGGCACTGCGGGACTGACGGAGCTGCAAGCCAATTGGATTGCAATTCGACCCAATTGACCTGCAGCTCTAGAATGCAGGACCTCCTCCCCATTGAGGGGCAGAAGTCCCACTATGTCCTTGTAGGTCCCCCTGCAGTGGGTCTGGGTGGGACAGGTTGGCTCCATACGGTTTCTGGTTATGCCATTCACCCACTCCCCACCACCCAGCCCCACCCAACCTCCCCATATTATTCAGCACTTAATGTAAGCTGCAGTGTTGTGGCATCAGATCAGTAGAATCAGATCAGAATTGTGTCCTGTTGTGCCGACTCTACACATTCCCCATGGATGTTCCCTGTGGGTCCATGTTAACTTGCTCAGAAAAATGGTGCCTGGAGCAGCTAGCAGCAGAAGTGTGTGCATGCACCGCAGACACTGGTTTGCAGGCGGAATGGCATTTACAGCACCCAAAAAAAGATAAGCACTAGGACACTGAATTTTGCCGCCTGTATGTGATCGCACAAAGATATCCTGGCCCTCCAAAATCTGGATATTATACTCTATCCCAGTCCTCCACAGGTTGCAGCTTTAGCTTCAAAGTTTAATTCACTCACCAAAATGGCCAATTATTTACCTTTGCTGATGTTAGATCCAGAATGGATGTAAGCTTCGATAAACTTAGAATCTTGATTTATTATGAAACAAAACTTTTTTAAACCTTGTTGTAAGAATTGGTACACTCACAGCATACTCTGGAAGGATAACCATCTATCCGTTTTTAAAATACCCCAGCATGCACACACACATATCAACAAGGGACAAACAGATTGGGTTTCTGCAGAGATGGGCTTTGGAAGATAGATTTTATAACATAAAGGATAGAGTTTGCAGGGTTTTGATGCTGTTGATCTGGAGCTCCCTCATGTGAAAATGAGCTACTGGATCTGATTAATAGCTGGAGGTTTCACCAATGAAGCTTTGGCATTGAGCGGGGTCAATTCTTCTCATCTCAGTTTTGCAGATGCAGAGAAGTCACATTCGGCTGCAGGTTGATAACCACACACGGAATTTCAGGCAAGACAGAGAGAGAACGAGTTAGTGCAGCCTTCCTTCTCAGTTTATTCCCCAACACACTGATTTCGAAAACAACAGGTCCAAAACTTACTGCTTGTCTCTCTCATGTTATTTCCAGCAAATCACTAACTGTCGCCAGTTTTTTTCCCCCATCAATTAAAAATGATTCCAGCCCAAAACTAAAAAACAAGCTCTCTTCCCCCAAGTGCCATGCAGGTGATTTCTTGGAGATAGACAGGCTTGTCCCAAGTCCAAAGATGAACTTGTGACCGCTTCAAAAAAAACTCCAGGTCAGCATCCAAGTGTCTAGATATTGCAATGTCTTTCTATATTTTAAAAGAAAAATATAGTGTTGAGATAGATTTTCCCAAAAAGTGTAAAGTTCAACCCAATTTTCACCAGCCTTTATTCTTCATTCCAGGAGAGTAAATGATTGCCACTAGCCATTTAACTGCGCTGAGCATGATAAGCACCAGTAACAAACTGTATCAAAATCAAATGCAACTTTAGATCTCATTCCAGAAAAATAATAATATTTCAAATTGTGAGTTTTTTTTGACAAATCCTGAGAAAGATTTCATGAATTTATGTTGTGCAAATAATAACACACAGATGCTGGATACATTCATATCAATTTCCCGTTGCTGTTTTAATTAATGTTTAATCCATGGGATCACAGCTGTTAAAGAGGCAGGTAAAATAATTTCACATAAATGTGCTTAGGCACAGATGGACCAGATGGGCGAAGAGAGAATTTCCAACTCTGCATTAAAAAATGGCTCCCTGAACGTCAATTTTTCAGTCTGGGCGAGCGGGCTGGATTAGAAGTTGGGGTGGCAACCTTGGAAGAACAGAGGAGGGTGCTGGGTTTGGAGGTAGATTTCACGAAAGGATTGCCTTGGGGATCTGGCATGGTGTCCAAAGTGTAAAGATGAAGGACGCGATCTACCCAAATGGAGACGAGAGTCCCATAGTGCGAGTAGTCGGGTGTTTCCCAATGCTAAAAGCTATCCACTGTCTAACACCCAACCGAGTAGATCGAGGGCCTCAGCAGGGAATGTTCGGCTGAGGCCGCACTTAGCCCCGTTCCCTCCACTGAGGACCTCCGCTCGCCAGAACCCCTCAGTGCAGGGGGAGATCAGTCACTTAAGCCCCCGATGCGACCCCCGAACCCTCCCCCAGGCCCAACTCACGTATAAGGGGGGACCTCGGTCCCCCTGCACCCCACACCCACGCAGTGTGACAAACGGGACCAGACATAATGGCACTCGTGGCGGTCTCCCAGAGGATCAGAGACCCTCAGGTATGTCCTCTGGGCAGGATGGCACCCTGCCACTGCTGGTGCCACCTGGGAACCTTGGCAGTACCAGAATGTCACCCTGGCTCTGCCAGTCTGGTACCCTGGCAGTGCCATCTGGATGCCAGGCTGGCACTGCCAAGGTGCCAAGCTGGCATTTAAAAATGGCATCCCACTCTCTTGAGCCCCCAAAGTGACCCCCAAATCCCTAACTCATGCACCTGCACGGGCCATCCCTTGGCTCGATCCCTCCACGCAAAAAATGCAAGCTTGGCACCCTGGCAGTGCCACCTGGTTACCTTGTCAGTGCCAGGCTAACACTCAGGTGCCACCCTGCCCAGAGGGTATGCACCTGGGGGTCTCCTATCTCCTGGCAGATGCTGCTTGCCCAAGGTCTCCAAGGCAAGGGAGTTAGATACCAATGCCTTAGTTAGATTTCGGGAACACATATTAGAGTGAGATTAGCTGTCTCAATCTAATATGTAGATTTTCCAGAAGGTGATCCCACCCACAATGGGCGGGGTTCACATTGCGACATCTTGCGAAATCATGTTTGCTCTCACGAACCTTGGCGAGTTGGGTAGATCCCGAAAGTGGTATCTCCCGGCATCTACTGGCTGCGCTGAACTGCTTTTCGGGTGTAACGTGACTGGTAGATCCCACCCAGAAACGTTTTGGTCAGATGTTTTTCTTATAAATTTGTCCTAAAAAAAATCAGGTTGCGGTTTGATAAGGTTGGCATTTTGTTTTTCTGCTTGTGACTTGGAGTGATGCTGAACTCACTTGGATTGCTTCCAACTTTGTTAAGCCTTTGTTCAATTGCGCCTGGTTACGATTAAGTAGCTCCCAGCCCTGTTAATTCATTACAATCAATTAATTTGTTACGTCTGATGTAACTAAGCTGGATCTGGCCCTCCTCAGAACTAAGCTGTATATGATCTGATTTGGGACCTCAATTTGGAAGCAATGTCAAAGCCTTAACTTTCAATGTAAATTTATGAAAATTGTGCCAGGAATGAATGACTTCACAACACAGAGAGACTAGAGAAAGTGACAGTCTTCTCTCTAGAGCACAGCTTTCAAAATTCCAAATGTTTTTGCTCGAGTGGAAACTTTTCAAATGACAGGGAAATGGTGGAATGGCAGAAGACACAAATTTAATATGATTGGCAAAAGGACCAGAGGCAACACGAAGAATGCATTTTTTTAACATACAGTGGATCTTGAATGCACTCCTGGATGGATTTCTCCCACTGGCCAGATCAATAGTGCAGGGGGGAGGAGGATTATTTGGATAGTTCTTTCAAATAGCTTATACAAACACGATGGGATGAATGGCCTCCTTCTGTGCATTGCTCACTCTACGATATGATCCTTGACCTCTGCCCATCTCAGCTTAGTTGATCTCGGTCAGAATTCCCTGGTTGTTGAAATGCACTTTTCCTGCTGGCAGCAAACCCAGGCCAATTGGATGTGCGGTGGGGCGGTTTCAATGGGAAATCCCATTGATAAGCGGCAGGAAGTTAGAATTCCACCGCCATCAAACAATGCGCTGCCCAGCAACGCATGGCTAGCGATCCAGAGACTCCTATCCCACATTGAACTGTATCAGTGATGTGACCATCAATTCACTAGACACGTGATTGGAAGTAAACTGTGGTTTTAATAGTCTTACAACTAAGCCAGCCTGTGACCAGAGGAACTGAGAGCGGGCTTACGGCTGCAGTGCTTTATACTTCTGGTTAGTGGGAGGAGCCATGGGCAGAGCCATGGGCGGAGCCAAGGGTGGAGCCCAGTACAAACTCCTCATCTCCCCCTATGGGCAGAGCCATGCAATGGCTCACATACAGAGCCCACAAGGATACAATGCATGCAAGGCAATACAGTGTGAATTACGATGGCATATAATTCACCACATTCACCCCCTGTAAAAAAAATCAAGCCCGGCGGGGGTGACAGGTCTACAAATTGAGCCAGTCCCGTGGCCGAGTCGTCCTTTGGGATTGGCGGAGCACCGGGGTTGCAGCCTTTTCGGGTGGCTGGGTGGTAGCGGTCGGTGAGGGTACGATGGTGGACTCCGGGGGTGATTCGGTCCGAGCTTCGTGCCCGACCGTGCGACGGGCGACGGGGAGCGCAGGAAACCTATAGGCGCAGGGGCGCGGAGCGTGGGCGGTGAACCTATAGGTGCGGGGGCGCAGGGTGCGGAGGGTTGGGTGGGGTGTAGCGTGGGGGGTACCTCGGCGGTAGTGGTGGTGGAGTTCGATCCTGCAGGCGCCAGGTCCCGGAGGGAAACAGTGTCCTGACGGCCGTCAGGGTATTCGATGAAAGTGTATTGGGAGTTCGAATGAAGTAGGAGCACTCTGTCTATGAGCAGATCAGTTTTGTGTGCCCGGACGTGCTTCCAGAGGAGAACCGGGCCCGGTGTCTTCAACCAAGCTGGGAGCGAAACCCCAATGGTAGTGCCCCTAGAAAAAACAAATAGCCGTTCGTGAGGGGTCTGGTTGGTGGCGGTGCATAGGAGGGACCTAATAGCATGGAGCACATCGGGGAGGACCTCCTGGGAGGTCAGGAGATTCCTGGACTGGAGGGTCAGTAGGACGGTCTTCCAGACCATCGTGTTCTCCTTCTCCACCTGCCCATTCCCCCTGGGGTTCTAGCTGGTAGTCCTGCTCGAGACGATGCCCTTGTCGAGCAGGTACTGACACAGCTCGTCACTCATAAAGGACGAACCCCTGTCGCTGTGTACGTAGCTGGGGAAACCGAACAGGGTGAAGACACTGTGCAGGGCTCTGATGACTGTGTAGGAGGTCATATCGGGGCACAGGATGGCAAACGGGAAGCGGGAGAACTCATCGATGACGTTCAGAAAGTACACATTTCGATTGGTCGAGGGGAGTGGCCCTTTGAAATCGATGATCAGGCGTTCAAAGGGCCGGGATGCCTTTACCAGGTGGGCCTTGTCTGGTCTATAGAAGTGCGGTTTGCACTCCGCGCAGGTCAGACAATCCCTGGTGACAGCTTTGACCTCCTTGGTGGAGAAAGGCAGATTTCGGGCTTTGACGTAATGGGCGAGCCGGGTGACCCCCGAGTGGCAGAGGTCATTGTGGATAGCTTTCAGACGGTCGTCTTGCGCGCTGGCGCACGTGCCACGGGACAGGGCATCTGGGGGCTCGTTGACCTTCTCCGGTCGATACATAATATCGTACTTGTAGGTGGAGAGTTCGATCGTCCACCGCAGGATTTTATCATTTTTAATTTTGCCCCTTTGTGAGTTGTCAAACACGAAGGCAACCGATCTTTGGTCGGTGATGAGGGTAAACCTCCAACCTGCGAGGTAGTGCCTCCAGTGTCGTATGGCTTCCACAATGGCTTGTGCTTCTTTTTCGACCGAGGAGTGTCGAAGTTCCGAAGCGGAGAGGGTTCGGGAGAAAAAGGCGACTGGTCTCCCTGCCTGGTTCAGAGTAGCTGCGAGCGCAACCGCTGAGGCGTCGCTTTCCACCTGGAAGGGGACGGATTCATCCACCGCCCGCATGGCCGCTTTGGCGATGTCCTCCTTGATGCAGTTGAAGGCCTGGCGGGCCTCAGCTGACAGAGGGAAGAGTGTGGCCTTAAATAGTGGGCGGGCCTTGTCCGCATACTGAGGGACCCACTGGGCATATTACGAGAAGAATCCCAGGCACCTTTTGAGGGCCCTGGGACAATAAGGGAGAGGGAGTTGTAAGAGGGGGCGCATACTGTCCGGGTCAGGGCCCAGGACTCCGTTTTCCACGACATAGCCGAGGATGGCTAGCCTGGTCGTGCGGAAAACACATTTCTCCGTGTTATACGTGAGGTTAAGTTTCTGGGCAGTCTGGAGAAATCGATGGAGGTTGGCGTCGTGGTCCTGCTGATCATGGCCACAGATGGTGACGTTATCCAAGTACGGAAACGTGGCCCGCAGCCCGCACTAGTCCACCATTCGGTCCATTGCTCGTTGGAACACCAAGACCCCATTCGTGACGCCAAAGGGAACCCGGAGGAAATGGAAGAGGCGGCCATCTGCCGCGAACGCCATGTAGTGGCGGTCCTCCGGGCGGATTGGGAGCTGGTGGTAAGCAGACTTCAGATCCACCGTGGAGAAGATGCGGTACTGCGTGATCTGATTTACCATGTCTGCAATCCTGAGGAGCGGGTACACATCGAGGAGCGTGAACCGGTTAATGGTTTGGCTATAGTCCACTACCATTCGGAATTTTTCCCCGGTCTTGACGACCACCACCTGAGCTCTTCAGGGGCTGTTATTGGCCTCTATGACCCCCTCACGAAGGAGCCTCTGGACCTCGGTTCTGATAAACACCCTGTCCTACAGGCTATACCGCCTGCTGCGAGTGGCTACGGGTTTGCAGTCCTGAGTGAGGTTAGCAAAGAGTGGAGGGGGTCGATTTTTAGCGTTGCTAGACTGCAGATAGTGAGTGGAGGGAGGGGTCCGCCGAAGCTGAGTGTGAGGCTTTTGAGATTACACTGGAAGTCGAGTCCCAGTAAGAGTGGGGCACAGAGTTCGGGGAGTACGTACAGCTCGAAATTAGAGTAGCTGGCGCCCTGAATCGTTAAGGTCGCGGCGGTGCGCCCTTGGATGCGAACAGAGTGTGAGCCCGAGGAGAGGGAGATAGTTTGCCGTGCAGGGAAGATAGGGAGCGAACAGCGTCTTTCCAGTTCAGGGTGTACGAAGCTCTCGGTGCTCCCGGAGTCGAAGAGGCACGGTGTCCTGTACCCGTTGATTTTAACGGTCATCATAGAGTTCCGGAGTTGTTTCGGATGCAACTGGTCCAACGTGACCGCGCTGAGTTGCGGGTAGTTGGCGGCTCGATCAGCTGTGCTGGAGTGGCCCCGTGATGATTGTCCGCTGAGGTCGTAGTCTTCGAGATGGGTTTCAGAGGTTGGAGAGGATGGAGCCCAAGATGGCCGCCCCCGTGGATCGCACGTGGCGGGCGGCGAGGAAGATGGCATCCAAGATGGCGGCCCCCATGAGTCGCACATGGCCGGCCGTGTGGAGGAGGGTTGCCAAGATGGCGGCCCCCATGAGTCGCACATGTCAGGTGGGGGCGGAGTCGGCATACACGCTGCAGCATTACGGGGCCTGTGGGCCTGTGAGTTTGGGAATCGAGTGCTCTGGGCTGCGGGAGAGTTTGGAGTTTTCTTCGCTAGGCAGACCCGGGCATAGTGTCCTTTGTGACCGCAGCTGCTGCAGGTCGCGTTGCGGGCCGGGCAGTGCTGCTGTGGGTGTTGGGGCTGCCCACAAAAATGGCATGCTGGTGCTGCATAGTGGTTGGGTGGCCGCGCAGTGCAGGCCTGGGGCAGTCGCTGGTTGGGGGCCCATGATGGGGTCGCTTGGTCCGCGTGGAATGAGGTGAGGCTGTGGAATGAGACCTCCATGGTTGTAGCTAACTCTACAGTGTCCTCCAAGTTCTGGGCCCCTTTCTCAAGCAACCATTGGCGCACATAGTTGGACCTGAGCCCTGCCACGTATACATCACGGACAGCGAGTTCCATATGCTGGGCGGCTGATATAGCCTGAAAATTGCAGTCCCCAACTAGGGCTTTTAAATTGCGCAGGAAGTCTTCCAGCGACTCCGCGGGGCGCTGGCGGCGGGTCGTGAAAATATGGCGCGCATAGACCTCGTTGATGGGCCGCGCGTACATTTGGTCGAGCATGGCCAGGGCCTCCGTATACGAGGTAGTACAGTTAAGTTGCGTAGAGATACGATGGCTCACCCTTGTGTGCAGTAGGCCAAGTTTCTGCTCCTCCGTAGTTTCTGAAGTGCTTGATTCAGCCAGGTAGGATTGAAACATCTGAGCCAGTGTAGAAAGATGTCTTTCGCCTCTGCAGCCTGCGGGTCGAGTTCTAGTCAGTCAGGTTTGAGGGCTGATTTCATAGTAGTTTTCTTCAAGTTTTCTAAGACTATTAAATTGATGTGACCATCCATTCACTAGACACGTGATTGGAAGTAAACTGTGGTTTTAATAGTCTTACAACTAAGCCAGCCTGCGACCAGAGGAACTGAGAGCAGGCTTACGGCTGCAGTGCTTTATACTTCCAGTTAGTGGGAGGAGCCATGGGCGGAGCCATGGGCGGAGCCAAGGGTGGAGCCCAGTAAAACTCCTCATCTCCCCCTATGGGAAGAGCTGCGCAACGGCTCACATACAGAGCCCACAAGGACACATTACATGCAAGGCAATACAGTGTGAATTACGATGGCATATAATTCACCACAATCAGACAAATACTCAGCTATTCACAATTCAACTAAAATGAATCCGACCCGATCGAGTTGTCTCAGATTTGTTATTAAGGCTGGTGATTTGTGACGGGAAACCGATCTATAAATCTCAGGGCAGTTGGCTTTAAAATTAAGAACCTTTATAAAAAACCTTTATGAGAAAGGCAAATTACTGCTGAATTAGGGTTCACAGGAAACAAAATAAAATTAAATTACAGGAATTACTTCTTTAAATCTGTTGCAATCAACAAATTTGTTTGTTCAACACTGAATCTGCAGATCACAAAACCCAACATAAAAACTGAGTCAGCTGGATTAACGATTGGAGTGCACAGGCAGTGCTGAGCTGCAGAAACCATTCTGCTGGTACAGTTAATATACTGGTGATCAGAAGTAACGCTTTCCAACTAATATATTAATCCAGTTGATCCTGTCATCCTTCATGCTTTTATTATCTCAAAAGGCACAATTAAGAACAAAAAAATCCCACTGATCGTGAAAAAGATTGCTATGTGTAAATCAGTTCCAGAGATTGCAGCTTTTATCATATATGCAAACAAGGGGCCGAATGGCACCTTGAGGCTGCTCTGCCATTTAATAGGATCATGGCTGATCTGATAGTAACCTCAAATCTGTATCCCGCCTAGCCCTGATTTCCATCAGTCCCTTTCCTACCAAGAATCTATCCACCTCGGTCTTTAATATATTCAAAGACTCTGATTTCCCTGCCTTCTCAGGAAGAGAGTTTCAAAGACTGACGACACCCTCAGAGAAAAAACTTCACCTCATTTCTATTTTAAATGGGTGACCCCTTACAGTGACCCCTAGTTCTAGATTCTCTCTATCATGTCAGGTGAGGGTGAATTTCCTTGGGCCTTTTCCTCCTCGGCTATTGCACCTTTGGCAACAAATCAGAGGACACCCCATGGGAGGGGGTGGGATTTTCTGCCGGCAGTGGAGGTCCCAATGTGGCAGAGAATCTTGTGTCGAGCAAGAAATGGGATTGGCACTCAATTCCATTCGATGCTCCAGTCCCCCGCTGGTGGCCCCCTCGATGGCCGTTAGCCAGCGCCTCCCCCTCGCCTCACTGAAGCCTTCGCATCAGAGGCGGACTTACACTTTTGGGGGCACACACAACCACATCTCAGTATGGGGTCCCCCATTTGGCTGGGGTCCCATGCTGCAGTCCTGTGTGTTTAATTGTAAGTCTGCCACTGCCACTGGATTAACATTTCTGAAGCCCACCTAGTCTTGTTTGGAAAGAGGAGACCATTGTAATACAGTGGGAAGTTACCTCATAGTCATGTGATTTTGGTCTTCCCTGTAGTCCAGTAAGTCACAGGCAGTCTGGAAACTCCATAGTCTTTAAGTTTTGGCCCATCCTTAAAATATGAGGAGTGCGAATTGCATAATTAGTTGTGAGATACGATCCCCTGTGACCATATTCAATTAGGTGTTCTCTGGAGACTTAATACTATCTGTAGTCCAAATGTCAAGTCACATGATTTGCAGCAGCTCTGTTAACCACTTGTTTGTGTCCAATTCTTTTAAAGTATCGACTGAAATGTAATAATCCCATGATAGTACCTTTGCCAGTATGAATGACAGAAAAAGCAACAGCACTCTTGTGAATACTAATATAGATACAAGAACTCTTATCAGTACTCCTACAGAATCTATTCCAATGCCAGCACTAGTGCCTGCCCCAATCATTATTGCTGGCAGTCTGCATGCTTTATTTGGATTGGTCTCAATGCAAATACCTGAGCCAGTGTCAATGCCAGTTATCTATGCCATTAGCAAAACAGAACATTTATTGAGTCAGAATTGGGCGGAAATTCTTTTCTGCAATCCCACCCTAGTTACCATGACAAATCAGAAGGTTCATGCATGAGAACTGCCACTATCTCACTGTTTGCTTCCTCCTTTCCCAACCTGCGACATGTATTTTCTGGTATATTATGGACGTTAATTTGAAAAATATTTTGGGGAAATGGTGTGTGTGTTCTGTAAGTGAACAGTTTAATTAAGCTGGAGAAACATTTGTAGAGCCAATTTGTCTTGGAGAGCTGAGAAATGATGTGCCAAATGCACACATTTGTAATAAGAGGCCATGGTGAAGTTGGTTTATAACTCAGTAGGTTAGGATTAAAAATGTGCATTCGGAGGCAGATAGGGGCTTGGCTTTTCAGCTTTTAAATTTCAAACGGAAGTAAGGAACATTAACAACTTACAAACAACTTAAGTAAGCAAGGGAAGATGATTACATTTTAATTGATCCAAAAGGGGAGGCAATAGGAAGACATGAAAGATTTTTATGTTTTGGAAAAGTTGAACTCAAAGAGGTGCTGAGGACAATGGAATCAAAGATAAACCGAAGAAAGGATCTTTCAGAAGATGTCGAGCTGAATTCCATTGGAAGGAAGGATCTTGGAAAAGCTCTGTGCTGGGATAAGGTGCAAAATCTGAAGCAGCCTCCCAGAATCCAGAAAAGTATTTATTTCAGAAAGCAGTCTTGTTTCCAAATTTTCTTGGGTTTCCGTAGCAGAGTGGATATTGTGACTACATTAAAATTACATTCGTTTTTGGCTTTGGTAATCATTTGAAAATCTATAAGTGAGTGTTGCCCAGCAAGTGTTTATTTCTGTGGTTTGACCAAATGTTTTTTTTTTGTGGGGGTGGGGGGGTTTTAGAAGACGGTTTAACTTTGAGATTTGATCATATGTGCTTGAGTTGTCTTTCCTTCTTGTTTATAAATCTTTTAATTTTTAAAATCCAAAAACTGTTTCTGCAATTCTATGCTCCTGAGATCAGTAGATTTTTTCTGTGTTTTCACCATTACTGAGATCAGAAAGATAAATGTCTCTCTGGGATTTAGCTTGCTCAGCAAACAATATCTGCTATGGTCATAACGGACAGCTTCCTTCAAATATTTATTTTTTCATGGGATGTAGCCGTCACATTACCCATCCCTCAATCCTTGTAACCGGTTAAGTCATTAAATGTCAACCACTGGCCTGGAGTCACATGTCAGCCACCAGGTAAGGATGGTCGATCTTGTTCCCTAAAGGATATTAGTGAACCAGATGCATTTGTACACAATTGAGGACAGTTTCATGGTCACCATTACTGAGACTAGTTTTCAAACCCAGATTTCTTAACTGAATTTAAATTCCACCAGCCGCCATGGTGGGATTAGAACCCATGTCACCGGAGCATTCACCTGGATCGCTGGACTACTAGTTCAGTGAAATTACAACTACGCCATTATCTCTCCATAAAAATAATCATGTATTCTGGGTGCGGTTTCCTCTTTGAGTCCTCAGTGGCTTTTCACCATTCAAAAATAAGGGTGCGTCCATTCAAGACAGAGCTGAGGAAAGACTAGGGTTGTTTTCCTTAAACAGAGGAGGCTGAGGAGTGACTTGATTGAGGTGCACAAAATGATGAGGGTTCTGAATTGAGTAGTTTTTCTATGGTGCCATAAGGAGAATTTCTTTCCTCTCAGAGGGTCATCATCCTTTGGTACTTTCTTCCTCAAAAAGCGGTAGAAGCAGACCCTTTGAATATATTTAAGGCAGAGCTAGATAGATTCTTGATAAACAAGAGGGTGAAAGGTTATCGGGAGTAGGGGTGAATGTGGAGTTGAGGTTAATCAAATCAGCCGTGATCTTATTGAATGGCAGAGCAGGCGTGAGGGGGCCTCCTCCTACTTCATATGTTTGTTTATTCATTTCATTTCATTTCATTTTTCATTTAATTCTAGTGTTGCAAGGGTTCCATGTCATTCACCCTTGATTGGCTGAGCTTTGACTCTCTTTGAATCCTTAAAAGATATATCCACCTTCCTAAATCTAGGTTATTTCCCTTCATATAACTGAATGGATATTAAAAGTTTTTGACTGGCAAGTAGGTTGTTGAACACCAATTCAATATGCACATGGATTTCAACCACATGGTATCCATGAGGAAGGCAGTGAAGAATCAGCACAGGTTCAATACATGACATAGCAGCATTTCAAAGAATATGCCAGTGATTTCAGTCTGCACAGCAGCATCAAGAACTCCCAGTAAAGGTGGGTGTTTTGTTGGAAGTAGTGGACCGAAGTTCTGAACAACCTGGGAGAACATAGCAGATGGACCACCAAAACCAAACACTAGTCAAGACAGCACAGCCACCCTTAAACTAGATAAGCAACTATGGGACAAAATCAGCCATCTGCTGATTTTAACATTAAAAAAGTAACAGCTCTGAAATGTTTTGCTGCAGGCTCATTTCAGGTTCTACGTGGTCACTCAATCATCTGTGGGTCTCATGTACTGCAGTGCTTCCTTGCTGCCATCGGTTCCTTCTGGACAGTGAGGATGTGCCAGGAATTATTGAGTCCCAACCCACGAAGATGGGTTGGGACTCCAGAAGACACAGCAGGGCGATTGAAACACTAATCTGCTCAAAGTCCATCAGGGCCGCTATACAGTTTCTGTTGGCCACAAAGTGCTCCGAATTAAATCCCTGCTCTTACCATGTCCTGCTGCAAGCTACAGAAATATGTATTTTCTTCGTGAGAGCAAAGTGTCGAGAACAACCGCGTCCAAATTTAATAGCAAAGCAGAAAAACCGCAATGTGCGAAAAGTGCTGATTTTAAGTTTTTCATGTCAACACATACGAACAACCTGTATTTATCATCATCAGTTTTGCTTCGGGCATGAATATTTTATATAGTTTAGCAGAACACAACTCTTCATTACCAAAAGGATGGCAAACATTGAACACGTGCACATTGCAGGCTTCTTCCCAGACCTGATCGTTACATTGCAGCATTCTCAGCAGATCAGATGCATGAGCTGCGGGCGTCTTGTGTCTGAAGCAAAATGATTAAAATAGTTTTGCTTTTGCTGGAGTGCAATGCTGTCCTGCTGCTTTTTAAAACTGTTTCTAAAAGGGGGGCGGTATCGAAGAACTTGCATAATTTTCTACTGTCAGTTTATTGATTTTACCGAGCTATCGTAAACTAAATACGACCCGCTGAATCGATTTTTTAAAAATTATTTTTGCATTTTCAAGTTATTGCTGAATACAGCCAAGGGCTAAAAGCAGTTCGAGCTGTCTACTCAAGTTATACACATGGACGAAGCACTGCTGACTAAACAGTATCTCTCCATCAGCAGCAGCATCGGCTTCCTTCACCAAACAATAAGTAAGTCCAAGGAATCAGTGGACTATGTGATGAACCTTTTCTTTACTTTTGATTTGCCTACCCTCAGCTCTAATTCCCTGAGCCCTTAAAAGATATATTCACCTTCCTAATTCTGGCTCATTTAATTTAACAGACTGGACCAGCTTGTCAGAGGGTTGTTGAACACCAATTAAAGAAGAACACGCAGTCTAGCCTATGAACCACATGATATCCATTGTAAAGGTAGTGGAGTGTCAGCCCAGGTCCAACACCGAGCACAGCAGCATTGTTGTAATGAATATTTCAGTGATTTCAGTCTCCATAGCAGCATAGATGTATGTATCAACAGTTACAGATATTCTGGGCATGTTGTTGGAAAAAGAGGACCAGAAACATTGTATAACAAGAGAACCCACACCAGATGGTCCACCAGAGCCAACTATTATTCACAGCAGCACAACTAGTTTTGGAACCAGCACTGCAACTATGAGGCTGAAATTAGCATTGACAAATGTGTCCCAGTCCAAGGGCAGGAAGAAAAAAATATATCCACATCAACCTGGCTGTCTTTTAAAATTATTATTTTTATTTAAAAAATTAACAATGCTTTACCCTGACCCACTATGTGTCACGATGAAAGAGTATCGCAATTGGAACATCAGTTCTTGGGGGTGTGTGGCTTTGTTTTGGTTTGAGGAGATAAGTGAGAATAAACAGCCCAGTCATTGTGTAACAATTATTAAAAACTATTTGTTAAAGTAAAGAAGAGACAAATACACACGGATGGAACTGATCAATGATGATTAATGTACATGAATTATTCCACACACACACAATTTATGTAGAACGTAGCCCTTATTCCAAAATATATCAACGATCCCCGAGCTCCTAAAAACTATCTTGTTTCCCCAAACAACAGCCAAAGTGAATAAATCTTTACGTTACACCAATGAATAGTTAACACATTGTGCAGGCTTGATAATCAAGGGGGCAATCCAACAAAAACATTTCACGGTCTGGTTTTGAGTGTGTTTAGCAGGGTGTTTCACGGTGCCTGTCGTGGACTTTGCCATTTCTTTTGGCCTCTACCAGGAACGTCCTGTCATGGCCGCACTTTAGTCATTTCCTGCACTAAGGAGGTCCGTTCACAAGTGCAGGAAGGCAACTTGCAGATCGGGGTGCCTTTTTAAAGGCAGCCTCCATTTTTTGACCCCTGTCAGCAACCCCCACCGTGACCTCTGAACCCCCCTCCCATCCCCCTCCACAATTCACCTGACTTAACTCTTCTGGGGTCCTCAAGCCCCCCCTCACCGCACCTCTTATGGATAAGGCACCCCCGATCCCAACCCTTGGCATGGACAACCTGCCATCAGAATACCTTGGCGCTGCCAACCTGGCACCATGGCAGTGCCCTTGCCAGCCTGGCAGTGCCACCCAGGCACTCTGGCAGTGCCACTGTACCAGCCTGGCAGTGCCAAGGTTCCCAGGTGACAGTGGGCCTGCCAAATTGCCAGCCTTCCCTGTTCCTGACCACCCGGTGGTCGGGGAGATCCCCCTACAGGTCCCGGTACGACTGAGCCACATTTGTGGAAACTGGTACTAAACGGTACCCTGGCAAGGTCTCCCAGGTACAATCGTTAGGTCCCAGGCAGTGGGAGAATCTGGTGAACGCATATTTAAATGAGTCGAATGGCTCATTTAAATATGTTAATTTGGACCACGCCCGGTGAGGGTGAGATCCAAATCGCGACGTCTTGCAAGGTTCAGTTGAATCTTGTGAGATGTCTTGAGTGTCGTAAATCTTGTGAGAGGCCGTTAAATCGCACCCAAAGTCTGGGAAACATCTTTTCCTAGTACAGCAAAGGTATTTAAACTACCTATACAAATGTTTTCTGCGATGCTTTGCCTCTAAGACTTTGAGGCTGTTAGCTGGAAAACTGGCTTGTCTGCTTCCTGAGGCTGCTTGGTGTTTACTGGCGTCGCTGGCTTCTGAGGGCTGGCCAATTATATCTTTGTTACTTTATGACGATGCCTTCTGAGTATTTGGCTCTCTGCCCCTATCAACTTCCTTTTCTCTATGCTTGTATCATTGATCTTCCCAAATGGCTTTAAGCTGTTTCTGCTCATAAACTATTCGCATTTAATTCTTACCTAAACTCTCTTCTAAACTCACTACTGGGAGAGGACTCTTGGGGTCTTTGGAATACATGCTCCTGCTGTCTCTAGGCAGATATCTACCTGTTGCTAGACATCTCGCATCCTATAATATTTTGTTAAATTTTTTTTTACTGCTGTTGAGAGGAACGTTCATGACACCATGACACACACCAGAGGAATTTTGAACCTCCAGAAAACCAGCAAAGACTGCATTATCTTTGAAGTGGTGCTAATGTCCTCTGTGACTGTTCACAATCAAATTCCAAAGAGGTTCACTGACACATTTTTACATTTATGAGACAAACCTCGAGCCAATGGAGAAGGTATGTGTGCATGGGGCAAAGGGGGCCCTGACTCCTCTACTAAACACCTTACGAATCCAGAGCAAGGAAAATACACTGTTTGTCCAAAACCCAGGAGAAGAAGTGGGAGGTATGTCACATGATGTCCCCCAAGCTGCTGGAACTTGTAATATTGCCAGTGGAACTGAACCAGGCAGTCAACCATTTTAACAAGGAGCAGGTAGAAGCAGAAAGAGCTCTGCCGAAGTATAGTGTCAGGACCTCATCAACATTATAAATGACTGAAACATTGGAACCTCTGTATCTGTGCCTTCAAGAGTAATTCAATTCTACAAAACCTCTCCCATCATTGAAGTCCTAGCTTCTGGAGTCAGCTTACTACCCTTAGAAGGAATGCGCCTTCGGACTTTTGATTCTGGACACCAGGCTCACATAAAGTCATATCTCTTATTTTTATGGTTGTCTTGCCCTGTACCCTTTTCCTTCGCTTACTCTCTTTTACGTATGAGTGTAAAAGGGACAGAGGTTTCGAAACCCCCTTTCCCACATTGTGTGTGTGTAAAATAAACCGACCCTCTGCTTTTATCTTATCTCGAGTTTGCTGTGGGATTATGAATCGAGGTTTGGAACACTTCAAAGTGAAAAGCGGGGGAACACACCGTCACTGATAAAGAGAGCATCGGAAATCAAAAGCACCTTTCCGTTTATGGACGAGTTGTAAGAGGAGAAATCAGGGATGTTTAAATTAACCCCCTCCTGTCCATAGCAAGTGACAGCACTCAGCCTTCTACCACAGGTTTCTTTCAGGATCTCTGTGACCATTAAAGCATCCGTGCTTCACAATAATCTCAGCAGAAATGCACACAATGCTATGAGCTTCTAAATGGTTTGTGACAACGGTTGAGGTGTTCTGCTGAGATCGAGATGTTCTTTTGAACATCCCAATACCCCAATTTGGCAGCACTATAGCACAGTGGTTAGCACAGTTGCTTCACAGCCACGGGATACCAGGTTCAATTCCCGGTTTGGGTCACTGTCTGTGCGGAGTCTGCAAATTCTCCCTGTGTCTGCTCCGGTTTCCTGCGGGTGCTCCGGTTTCCTCCCACAAGTCCCGAAACACGTGCTGTACATTCTGTATTCTCCCTCTGTGTACTCGGACAGGTGCTGGAATGTGGCGACTAGGGGCTTTTCACAGTAGCTTCATTGCAGTGTTAATGTAAGTCTACTTGTCTCAATAAAGATTATTATAAAGATTATTATATTATAAATAGAATAAGCCAACAACTATTCTTCACCAAGGCCGGAATCCTACCTGTTCTCAGTTACTACTTGAATTCTGCCTCTTGCCATCGCTAGCTGTAGTCATTTCATCATTGATATGGCTGGAGACCTATCACTTCTTGAACATGGTTTGACATCTATCTATCTCCCCTTGGACATTGCAAGAGTGGTGCCTAGTATAATTCTCAGGAAGTATACTTTCCTACCTATTATCTGTGCATTAGCTGAACTAAATATAAGGCAGGATATTCCACAATCCGGCCAATGGGGTTGACCTTGGATGGTCTTCCCGCTGGGTTACTTCCCATCCTAACCTCTCCACAGTTTCATGTTGGGGCGGGCAAGGCCTCAGCTGGTAGGCCCACCCTTTTCCCACTTGAGGCCCTTAAGTGGCTAAGTAGTGACCACTTCAGGGTTGTTCCATGCCTTTTAACTTTGAACTTCAGGGACAGGATTCTCCTGGCAGCTTTCTGGTGCGGTGCGTGCCCGCCGGCTGCGGGATCCTCCATCCCAGCAGCTGGTCAATGGGGTTTCCCATTGTGGGCACCCCCATACTGTCGGGAATTCCGCAGGCGTGGGTGCACTGCCAGCGAAACGGAGGATCCGGCTGACGGAAAATCCCGCTCACGGTCTTTAAACTTAACCCCTGTAACTACAGGGCCTCACTCCTCCATAACCTCTCTGCCACCACCCTAATCATCTGAAGTGAATTGTAGCCTCAATAAAGACTGCCCTACATTGGCAGCACTCCCTTAATAATCATTATCGCTCTCGTTCAAAATAGGCACTTACACAGACACTTATTATGGGTCTGAGATAGTGAATGACTTCTCCGGCAAGGAAGATGACTACCTTCTTCCAGATAGCCTTTTAAATAATTTATAGGCCAGGTTATAATGAGCTAGATATTATAAGGATCCGAAGACCTCTCTTCAAAAATTTGTATCCTCCTACTTCCAAAACAAAAACCTAGGTTGGTTCTTAAAACTGCTGATAGAAAAATTAAAAGGGATATTATAATTTGGTAACTTATTTACATATTTAATAAAGAACCATTTAACCTGCAATACACTTTAAAGTGGATATGCATTTCACAACATTAATGACTATAAAAGATAAAAAAATATAGGGTGCGATTTACCCTAATCGTGTCATTACCAAATCTTACCAAAGTGTCATTTTGGGCAGGTTTGGCAGGGTGCTTCCCGCTGGCAATTTGGGTAGGTTTCAGACCTGGATTCACCGACACTTTTTTGGGTCTTGGGGAGTTTATCCCCAGTCTCACCAGAAATCTTTTCATCAGTGCAGAGCAGAACCCATCAGTGAGACTGGCTCCTCACTATGGTGATCCGGGGCGGGATTCTCTGAGCCTCCGCGCAAAAATCCCGGTTGGCGCGGGGGCAGAGAATGGACGTTGACGCCGAAATCCAGCGGTCTACAGAGATTCGGCACGAATCACGCGCACGCGGTCTACGCAGCGTGGGTAGGGGTCATTGATGAGGCTCCCGCGGCGATTCTCCAAGTGTAACCCAACCAAGTTCCCGATGGCGTGGTTCTCTCATGGTCCCACCCATCGGGAACTCAGCGTGGCTGCTGCGGACTTTGTCGACGGCCACCCTGGTGTGGGGCGGAGGGATCCTTCACCGGGAGGGGCCTCATAGACAGCCTGGCTATCAATGGGGGCTACCGATCCATGGGTGCAAGCCATCTCGGGGGGGCGGGGGGGGGGGGCTATAATTTCTGGTGCCGCCGTGTACATGTGCAGATTCCCCGACTGGAAGTGCAGGGCCCGTATCAGCAGCCAGAGCTGCGAGGAGTACTGCAGGGCCCGGCTCCCGGCTAGCCCCCTTCAGGTAGGAGATTCACTTTGGGATTTCTTCAGAAAAGTCCAGAGTGACTCGCCTGTGTTTTCACGCTGGAGTGGGGACATAGCCCTATGATTGGAGAATCCCACCCCTGATTTCTGTGTAAACATGAAGATCCTCCAAACCCCAGACCCAGACAATGCCATCCCTCACAGATATGGGCATTACCCTTCTCCCCACCCCCAAAGTGAGCATACCGATTATGGAGTCGCTCAGGGCCACTCTCCCCTTTCAGGCACCCCCCCTTTCACACACCCCAAACTTTATGAAGCCCCTTCAGACCCCCCTTTACCACTCCAACCCTTCATCCTCCATCCTTTCATGCCAGCCCTTCACCCCCATTTCATGAGCATGCCACCCTCTCAGGCTTCAACCCACAGCAGTGCCCCTGACACCCTGGAAGTTGGCATTGCCAGGATGAGAGGTTGGTACTTCCAGGTGCCCAGGTGCAAGGGGAGTTCCAGAGTACTACCCTGCCCTGTCCCTAACCAGCCAGGGGGCTCTCATGGCCATCGAGGCCCCGTAGTGGCCATCATGTCTGGTCTCTGCTTGTGGAGACCAGGGGTGCGATTCAGCGACTACGATGCGCCCGACAGGGATATAGGTTCCCCGGGTGAATAACAGAAGAGGCCCAAATCTAGATTCTTGCTGGGCGTGAACCATTTTACAATTCAACGTACCCGATGGCGAATTACGGATCTCACCCAGACATGGTGAGAATATCATTAACCCTAATTTGCATTCATTTCAATCTCATTAACGCGATAGAAGTCGAAAGCAGCCGCCTCCCAGGAAATTATGCAGGTGTTGTTTCGTACTCCTTTTCAAAAACAAGAAGCTGGCACAATGGCTGCTAAGGGGAAGTGGGGAGCTGAGTAGCCATTTCCTTTTCCGGTATGCAGCTCCAGAGCTCCTGCCCAATTGCTGGGGAGCCTTCAGGGAGGTTGGGCTTGGTCGGTGGAGGGCTGAAGTGTTCCAGGTTGGGAGTTGCCTCTGGGATAGGGGATGTGGGACTTTGTGCCTGTGAGGCTATCAAGCCATCCTTAAATACTGTGGAGACGTATCACAGGGGCAACCACAGTGCTGCCTGTTTGTCCGCCCAAACTTTTCCAGGGCAGAGCCCTGCTGCAGCTTGACTCCTGAAAGTCAATTTCACTCCCTTTGACTGTGAGCAGCCTCTAGCTTCACAGCTGAAGGTTATTTCAAATGAGGTATCAGCCTTGTTAGCCGTGAGAGAACTTTACTTTCTTGAACTCTCCAGTACCTCCTCAAGTGCACACGTGCCTCAGAGGGTGATTAGTTTACTGCAAGCCGAGCAAACTTTAATGCCTAAACAGTGTGCCTGAACTCGAGGAACATCAACACCACAGAGGCAGCTGCCAACAAGGAAACATTACAGAGCAAGGCTTCATCACTGAGGATCATCTTGCGGCCAAAGTGTAAATGTGTGGATGAGTGGAGGGCAGCTGAGCACGGGCTCCCTAATATTCCCGGCAGAGGTCTGAAGTCTAGGGGCTCCTGATGTGGCCAGGGCTGAGTGTGCAGAGCAAAGTTTGCCAGCACAAATGGCTCACTGGATGGTACTCTGAGAGGAGAGACAGTCATGGTAAGGGTGGGGGAATCTTGGGGGAGTTGAGCGTCTGGGATGGAAGTCCCAACTGATTATAGGTCTCTCTCCTTCTCCAATTCCTTTCAAGTACAACAATGTTTGCTGGTGCTGATCTCACGGAGGCTGCCCTCACATTGCACGCAGCAGCCGAAACGGCAGAAGTCGTAGAAGGCAACATCGCCAACTCAGGCTGGAGGCAGCACCAAAGATTCAGAGGCCGCCGCCCACCCTGAAGACCCGATTACCCATCAGGCTGAGGAGGGACCCAGAAGGGGACGGCAGCGACATCCCAATGTGTACAGACATTGTTGGTCATTCCATGAGTTGACGGACAACATGTGCCACAGAAGACTTTGTCCCAACAGAGAGGCAGTACCGCATCTGTGCCACTTCCTCGCGGACATAACACCCATGGAGGTGGAGGATGCCCACTCCTGGTGGCCATGAAAGCCCCTGCAGCTGTAAACCTTCACACCACTAGTCATTTTAGGGCTCGAGCGGGGACCTGTGTGGCATATCCCAATCTTCTGCCTACAGGTGCATCCGTGTGGTGATGGTGCTTTGAATGCTGAGTATCAGACTCTTACCTGCAGCCACAGGATTTGCTGCCATGGCCG
This sequence comes from Scyliorhinus canicula, assembly GCF_902713615.1. Classification (NCBI taxonomy): domain Eukaryota; kingdom Metazoa; phylum Chordata; class Chondrichthyes; order Carcharhiniformes; family Scyliorhinidae; genus Scyliorhinus; species Scyliorhinus canicula. The sequence continues at coordinate 31,538,375 of NC_052164.1, forward strand.
AGATACCCCAGGTCAGGGGCGATCGATGGCGCACATGTCGCCCTGCGAGCACCGGGCCAACAGGGAGTGCCCTATAATAAATGGAAGAGGTTCCACTCCCTGAATGTTCAGATTCTATGCAACTGTCACCTGAGGATAAAGCATGTGTGTGCCCGCTACCCTGTGAGTATGCATTTCAGCTACACCCAGGGAAACTCAGAGATCCCCGGTGTCTTCGAGGACCACCCCAGGAAGATGGGTTGGCTTGTGGAGGGGTGGACAAGGGAAACCTGCTGAGATCATCACTGATGGCATCGGCGCGGAGGCCTGAGACTGAGGTGGAGATCCGATACAATGATGCTCACGTTGCCTTCCCTACTGTCACTGAGCGGTGCATCGGGCTGCCTAAAATGTGGTTCCGATGCTTGGACATCTCTGGCAGTGTCCTGCAGTTCACTCCCAGAGGGTCTCCTGCTGCCTGGAGAAAGTGGGCAGCATAATCAAAGACCCCACCCACCCTGCTTACTCACTCTTCCAACTTCTTCGATTGGGCAGAAGATACAAAAGTCTGACACTACGCATGAACAGATTCAAAAACAGCTCTTTCCCCGCTGCTCCTATACTCCTGAATGACCCTCTTATGGACTGACCTGATTAATTCTATGCATCTGTGTGCTTCACCCAATGCTGGTGTCTATGTATATACATTGTGTACCTTGTGTTGCCCGGTGATGTATTTTCTTTTCTTTTCATGTACTAAATGATCTGTTTGAGCTGCTTACAGAAAAATACTTTCCACTGTACCTCAGTACACGTGACAAAAAACAAATCCAATCTGCTGTGCCTTCCACAATCTGGCAAAGCCGTGCAGCACATGCTGGAGGAAGAGGAGGGGCAGGAGGGACATGCAGCCTCGGCTGAGGAGGAGGATGATGCGGTCCAGGAGGGGCTAGAGGAAGAGCCCAAGGAGGAGCAAGAGAACGGAGGACAGGCAGTATGTCAGCCAAAGCTGTGATTAAGGGGATGTAAAAGTGAGGCAGTCATTGATTTGAACCATTTACTTGTTTACCAATAGAACATTGGGGCAGCAGGGTAGCATGGTGGTTAGCATAAATGCTTCACAGCTCCAGGGTCCCAGGTTCGATTCCCGGCTGGGTCACTGTCTGTGTGGAGTCTGCACGTCCTCCCCCTGTGTGCGTGGGTTTCCTCCGGGTGCTCCGGTTTCCTCCCACAGTCCAAAGATGTGCGGGTTAGGTGGATTGGCCATGCTAAATTGCCCGTAGTGCAATTAGTTGGGTTACGGGTATAGGGTGGATACGTGGGTTTGAGTAGGGTGATCATGGCTCGGCACAACATTGAGGGCCGAAGGGCCTGTTCTGTGCTGTACTGTTCTATGTAACATTGTTGTCATTTTAGACGATCCATGGAGTATAGATGCATTATGAGGGATGGTACATAGTCCTGGATAACAGATCATGGGATATCTTAGTAGAGTGAATGCCATATGATTTAATTAAGATGAGCCAGGTCTGTCTGTAGTTTGCAATTTGTCATAGGATTTTAGTCTGACAAGACGGGGCTTCAACTCGCTCCTGAAGTTCTTTGTACGGGGAAAAGCAAGTAAACCTGTAATAACTCCCATGAGGCCCACAGGAATACTCTAATTGATCTTCCCATGGGAGTTGTAGAATACAAGCTTCGCTGCTAGTAGACGGAGGCATGCCAGCTGGAGCTCATAATTATCTTGTATATAAAGCCCGGCCCGGACAGGGACTGGCATGTTGGTAGTCCAAAATGGGACTAATACTGTGTGCACATGTACCGCCTTAGGACAGTTTCATTTAACCATGAATAAACTAGCATTGATTTGATTACTCGGCCTCTTGAGTCCTTTACTGACAATGAGATCAAAGAAACTGTTATTCCAATTCTGGACATCCCAGCCACTCCTGGGTATTGTCATGCAGCAAGGTGTTGGACTTTTGGAAAATGCTGCTCTTTGGGAAATTTGAGGCCTTCGGTGTAGGGCTGGAAGATTGGGCCTAGTACACTGAGCGAATGAGGTACTTTTCCCAGGCTAAGGGCATCAGGGGAAAGGACCGACAGAAGGTAATCCTCCTGACCGCCTGCGGGGTCCCGACCTTCAACCTAATTAAACGCCTCACGTTGTGTGTGTTATGGGCCAGGGTTTAGAGAACCCCAAAGTATATCATGGAGTTCAGCTGACCCACAACTTTTAATAGATTATGGTATGGGGAGCACACGGCCAATTCTACAGGTGTGGTATAGCAGAATTTTTTTTAAAGAAAAACAATGTTTATTCTATGAACTCAAGTTAACCTTTTTAAAACATACAGTGAACATCTTAGCAACCATTAATTCAAATACAACCCACAAAGAATACAACACTAAGTAATCTTTAAGCTGTCCTTTTAACATCCATAAGACTTTTTAAAAAATTAACAGAAGCACATCAGATTAAAGTCACTACTGAGAGCAGTTATTAGTTTTAAATCACCAAAGGATCGATTTACAGTTTTTGGATTACAGAGAGAGAGACTAATGCCCGTTCTGGCCTTGACTGCAGCTATCCAGCTCTGAAAATGAAACGAAAACACACCCTGCAGCAAACAGCCTAAAATGAAAGTAAAAAGCCGACAGACAGCCCAGCTCCACCCACATTCTGACATCACTGATAAACACCCATTTCTTAAAGGTACATTTCTTAAACACCCATTTCTTAAAGGTACTCTCACATGACATGTGTGAGAGAGACCCCTGATTCGGTTGGTAGCGTGAACCGTGCGGAGGTTGGTGGGCCCAGTAAAATGGGCGAGAGCTTTTGCGCATCAGAAAAGCTTGAAGGCCGATGTGGTGTTGTTGTGGGAGACTACAAAATATAAGTCTATTCACAGATTGTCATTACTACAAGAGAAATATATTTGAACATGGATATCTAAAAGGCTATCGTCTACACAACTTTCACAAGAGCGCTGCAAGAAAGGATCGTCAGTCGTTTAAATCTGTCCCTTATATATATTTCCATTCCCTTTCTCTGGAGTAGCCTGATGTTCCTTATCTCTGTAGTAAGCAGCCTGTACCATGTTATCTCAAAGTTAACTGTTTACTTTTGCAATTTATTTTATCTTAATGACAGACGGTCTTCAGAAGGCAATTTATCAATACTTTAATAACAGTTTGAGTGTCAAAAAGTTTTAATGTATTAATGTATGGTCGAACAGAAGTGGTTATATGCTGGTGTGGGCCTCTCTCTTTGCTGCTGCAGTTTCTTAATACAAAGGGATTTATGTTTATCAATCCAAGGTCCGTTTAATTTATGCCCTTCTTATTACTTTGATTGGCTGAGGCAATTTAATTTGTCTAAGACTGAGTTATATTTATGTTTGGTACGTTTTCTTTTCAATGTGTGTTTTGGATTCTGAAAGAAATTTGTATGAGATTTTACTGTTTTGATACTTACAAAAGCTTTTACTTCATCTGCTTCAGCAGTCAGTGTGACATTCATCACAGAGGTATATTGGGATACCCAGATTGATGTCGCCATGGCACTCATGGAATATAAGCTTCCCTGCTGGTGGGTGGAGTAATAATGTAATATAAAGCTGTCCGGCCAGGGACCAGCATGTTGGTTGCCCCAACGGGACTTATACTGTGTGTCTATTTACTGAATAGGTACTTTGCATCAGTCTTCACAGTGGAAGACACCAGAATGTCAAGAGAGTCAGGGGGCAGAGGTGAGTGTAGAGACCATCACTAAGGAGAAGTGCTGGGGAAGCTGAACAGTCTGAAGGTGGATAAATCACTCAGACTGGATGTACAGCACCCCAGGGTTCTGAAGGAGATACTGAGGAGATTGTGGAGGTATTGTTTGTACTCTTTCCAGAATCACTGGAGTCGGGGAGGGTTCCAGAGGATTGGAAAATGACAAATGTAGCACCCCTGTTAAAGGGAGAGAGACAGAAGATGAAAAATTGTAGGCTGGTTAGCCTGACCTTAGTTGTTGGTAAGATTTTAGAATCCATTATTAAGGATGAGATTGAGGAGTACTTGGAAATGCAAGGTAAAATAGGGCTGAGTCAGCACGGCTTCATCAAGGGGAGGTCATGCTTGACAAATCTGTTAGAATTCTTTGAGGAGGTAACCAGGAGATTAGACAAAAGAGAGCTAGTGAACTTTATCTATTTGGATTTCCAGAAGGCCTTTTACAAGGTGCCAAGTGTTATGTTCTGTGTTTTGGACATGGTAAAGATACACACAGAACATGTAGTTCTTGACGAGTAAGATAATTTATTAACAAATGAACATGTGGAAAGATAAGTAAGGAAACTATAATACAAACGATATTATTGGTGAATTCTCCTGGAGCTACTTCTAGTGTGACTGTCCTCTGATACAGCTTACTACCAACTGCCGATCTCTAGAGTCATGGCGGATCCCTATCGCTACCTGCTGGTCGGAGGTCGTATGTCTAACTATATACGTTATTATGCATATGCATATTACCACACAATGCAGGAGGCTACTAAATAAGATATGAGCTCATAGTGTTAGGGTCAAGGTACTTGCATGGATAGAGGATTGGCTGACAGCAGAAGACAGAGAGTTGGAATTAAAGATATGCATTAATGATTTGGAAGAAGGAACTGAGGGCATTGTTGCTGAGTTTGCAGATGATACTGAGATATGTAGAGAGACAGGTAGTGTTGAGGAAGCAGAGAGGCATCAGAAGGACCTAGGCAGGCTAAGAGAGTGAGCAAAGAAGTGGCAGATGGAATACATTGTGGAAATGTATGAGATTATGCATTTTGGAAGGAAAAATAGAGACAAAGGGCACGATTTAATGGCCATGTTGCGCTTGAAATGCAGCTCACCATTGCACAGCATGGCCGATAGAAACCGGAAACCTCACTGCCAGTATCTAACCAGCTTGCACGCTCGCGAGATCTAATGCGATCTTGCGAGACGTTGCGACGTGAATCGCGCACATTGTGGCGGGATCACATTTTAGCAAATCTGTGTATTAAAGTGAGACAGCTAGTCTCACTTTAATGTTCAGTTTCCCAAGGAATCAGAGATGTGGGGTCAATCTCCCTTGTCTCGGAAACTTTGTGCGAGCGGCTTTTAGTATTGATCTCCAGAAACGGGGACCAGACGGAGTGGCACTCATGAGAGTCACCCAGGGGATCGGACAACCCCAGGTGCATGCCTTTTGGACAGGGTGGCACCCTGGCACTGCTGGTACCACCTGGGCACCCTGGCACTGCCAGCCTAACACCTTGGCAGTGCCACCTTGGTGTCAGCCTGGCACTGCCAAGGTGCCCAGGTGCCATTGCCAACTGGCAGGGGGTACTGCCAGGTTGGCACTGCCAAGCTCGAATTTTTTGCGCAGGTGCGATTGGGTCAGTGGTGCTCTGTGTGAGTGTTGAGGGATGTGAGGGGGGTGGGGCAGGGACCCTCTTGGAGCTTGGGGAGGTTGGGGGTCACGTCAGGGGCTCGGAGATCAGGACACCACTTTTAAATGGCGTCCCGATCTCTCGTTACACTGAAGAGTTCCAGAGAGTGGAGCTCCTCAGTGTACAAAACAGGGCTGTGTGACCTCAGCCACGTGTTCTCCGTTGAGGCCCTTTATCAAGTGCGAGTCATGTTTTATAGCCTTGTGTTTCTCAGCGCTGTGAACGTCGGGAAACACACGGCTAAATGCGCTTGCTTGGGGACTTTGTTCCCAATTAGTTAAGTTGCATCCATTGACTATTTGCTAAATGGGGAAAGGCTTCAGAAATCTGAAGCACAAAGGGACTTGGGAATCCTACTTCAGGATTATCTTAAGGTTAACATGCAGCTTCTGTTGGCAGTTAGGAAGGCAAATGCAATGTTCACATTCATTTTGAGAGGACTAGAATACTGAAATGGGATGTACTACTGAGGCTGTATATGGCTCTAGTCAGACCCCATTTGGAATATTGTGAGCAATTTTGAGCTCTCTATCTGAGAAAGGATGTGCTGGCCTTGCAGTGGGTCCAAAGGAAGTTCACAAGAATGATTCCGGGAATGAAGGGCTTGTCAGATGAGGAACAGTTGAGGACTCTGGATCTGTACTCGATGTAGTTTAGAAGGGAATCTCATTGAAACTTACACAATATTGAATACATAGGCAACACGGTGGCGCAGTGTTTAGCACTGCTGCCTACGGTGCTGAGGATCCAGGTTCAATCCCGGCCCTGGGTCACTGTCCGTGTGGAGTTTGCACATTCTCCCAGTGTCCGCGTGGGTTTGGCCCCCACAACCCAAAGATGAGCAGGTTAGGCGTATTAACCACGCTATTGAATGTCCCTTAATTGGAACAAAATAATTGGGTACTCTAAATTTATTTTTTAAAAAGGAACGCTGAATACAGAATACAGGCCAAGATAGAGTGGATGTGGAGAGAATGTTTCCACTAGTAGGAGATACTAGAACCCGAGGGCACATCCTCAGACTGAAGGGACTATCCTTTAAAACTGTGATGAGGGGGACTTTCTTCAACCAGAGGGTGGTGAACCTGTGGAACCCAATGCCACAGTAGGCTGTGGAGGTCAAGTCACTGAGTGTCTTCAACACAGAGATAGATAGGTTCTTGATTAATAAGGAGATCAGGGGTCACCAGGAGAAGGCAGAAGAATAGGGATGAGAAACATCTCAGCCATGATCGAATGGCGGAGCAGACTTGATGGGCCAAATGACATAATTCTGCTCCTATATCTTATGGCCTTATGGTCTTACAGAGTGCAAATTAGTGGGTTCTCGTCCAGGATCCGAACAATTGTTAAACTGTTCTTTAGTTATCACCGAGAGTCGATAGCTGGTCAATGTTACTTAACATGGTTTAATTTTGAAAAAATACATTTAGAGTACCCAATTTTTTTTCCAATTAAGGGGAAATTTAGTGTGGCCAATTCACCTACATCATTTTGGGTTGTGGGGGTGAGACCCACGCAGACACGGGGAGACTGTGCAAACTTCACACGGACAGTGACCCGAGGCCGAGATTGTTATAATATGTTTTAATATCATTTCATTATTTTTTTCATTATTTTCATGAAGTGATTTGAAACTTTCGATAGAGAAATAGAGTTTTTTTAAAGTTTCTTTCTTCTCCAGTTTACAATATTTATTTTTGTAACGGGGCTGTCTGATCATGTCCAATTCTAATTCACTTTGTTAAGTTTTACAGGTGTCTACTTAATAGATAATTGGAACATCACCAAGCTGAGTCATCATTAATCTTTTTACTGGTGAATCACGCAATTAAGCTTTTCTCTGTTTACCACAAGGCTGAGGCCCTATGATACTTGCAGATGGTATGAATGAGGTAATGTCTAATTCTAAGGTTTGTGCTGCCCATTGTGTATGGAGGCTTCCGGATAAAAATGGCTATCTGCTCGTCTGTTATCTATTTTCTCAATTCTAAAGCATGATATCCTAATAATATATGATTTCTACCTATTTATTTTAGTACTTCTGTCACGTCTCCTCTGCCCATTTCCCCCAGACCCACCCTACGCTCCCTATCCTGAGACCCCCCCCCCCCCCACAAAAAATTTAAATGTACTGGAATCCTGGGACTTCGCCTCTGGAGGCTGATTGTCGCCCCAGTCCTGGTTACTGTGGAACTAATTAACAGAGCTCGGGCCAACCTGATAGGCCTGCAGTTCTCAGAGGTTGGACATTCTCCCAAGTGAGGGGCAGAAGTCCTGCCTCCAGTCAATTAATTAATGCTTGTTGGAGTGTTAAATGGCTGCGGGGCATAGAGTGTTGGTGGGGTGTGTTCCTCATCGACTCTTCAGATGGCAGGAAGGGAAACAACCATCCTAAAAGTCCTGGCCAAGGAGCTGCTCCCATGCCTTTATAACTAAATGGAGGACTTGCAACTAATTCAAGCTGTTAAAAACTTAGAGTTACTTTAGTTTTTTTCGGTAGCAACATAAAACACACAGGATTATCCATCATTATCCTGAGTAGAGAAATTCAATTGCAATGTAATTGCTGAATGATGATATAAATTGAGCTCATGTTTACCATATGCACAAATAGAGTTTAATTAATCTGTAACTGAGGTGATTTCACTTAGAATGTATTAAGTGAAATTTTTCAGAGTATGAATAAAAACCCGATCATTCATGCTTATTGAGCATATGTCAAATTTAATTATTTTCATGCCGTCTCTGAGAAATTACTTTTGAGATGAGAGGGCCGGCCACGTCCTGTCCCTGTACAACTCGAATTCCGTCTCTGAGGACTGTGTTCACCTTAGAGCCAGGAAATAGGAACTGGATTTGTTTTCAGACCATAAACCCGCCTCTGGAGGGGAAACTGAAACTGATTGAAGCTGGATTTTCACATAGGTGAGCCCTTAATCGGCTTGGAGGCGGGTTCCCTACCCAAATGAGCGTGCTGTTGGACTCCCAAAGCTGAAGTGCCAATCCACTTCAGTGAGGTACCCGGCTGGAGTAATAGGTACATAACTGGGTTAACACCTCTCAGCCACCATTTTAAAAACTGAATTAAAAACACAGAATAAAAACTCAGGGGGAGTGGGGGGGGGGATAGGTTGGGGTGGGAGAGAGGAGGGCGCGGGGGGGGTGTGGGGGTCCCCTCTCTGCAGTGCAGCCTTTGGATGTACCATGCCACCCAGGCAGGGAAGGCCTATCGGGCTGCCCGATGCACCAGCACCACAGCCTGTCACTGGGTGCCCACCTCCAGACAGTCGACCTGCCCTCCCATCATATTAGGAAACTGGAGGCAGACTGGAAGATTCCAGTTGGCCTTCTAAACCTACCTCTGACAAAGCTCTTATTGAAACTAGAACAGAGACTTTTGGAAAAATTCAGCAGGAGGTCTGGCAGTATCTTTAAGGAGAGGAAACGTACTATCACTATGGCTGCTGCCAGACCTGCTGAGTTTTTCCAACATTCTCTATTCTTGTTCCAGATTCCAGCATCCGCAGTATTTTGCTTATCTTAATGAGACTAATTGCCTGGCAGCCTTTTTGGGCAAGTAGCCTTTTTTTTTTAATTTTAAAGTACCCAATTATTTTTTTTCCAATTAAGGGGTAATTTAGCGTGGCCAATCCACCTAACCTGCACATCTTTGGGTTGTGGGTGCGAAACCCACACAAACATGGGGAGAATGTGCAAACTCCACACGGACAGTGACCCAGAGCCGGGATCGAACCTGGGACCTCAGCGCTGTGAGGCAGAAGTGCTAACCACTGTGTCACCGTGCTGTTGGGCAAGTAGACTTGTGGGATCCTCAATTTCTCTCCCCCAAAAATGGGCAGGACTAGGATTGGCACCCAAATCCAACACACCGAACCATACGATCTATTTGACCCCATCCCCCAATCTCCTCCCCCCCCCCCCTCCCATTGCTTCCTGTAGTGACATCATGGTTGTGTTGCAATTTATCACTAGTATACAAGTGAACGTTAAAGTCAGCTGACCTGACACTGACTGGAGAGCTGAAAATAGAGGTTACTTGTGCATGATTGTATTGTTATTAATCCATTTTTGTATCTAGTTTACCCACAGTTAATATTAAAAAATCGTTTCTAGCTTCAGCTACAAGTTTTCTTGTAATAAATCAGGCCATCCGACAAGAACATTACACTTCCAATCAAACTCCAGGAGGTCCTTAAAATTTATCCCTCAGGATGCATGTTAGCTAAACATCAGGAGAATTCACTGATCCTCTTTGCTTTAACAAATGTCAGATAAAGTTGACAAAGATTATGATGTCTGGGCCATGTACTGGAGGGCCCCTTTTCTGTTTAAATGACTGAACTTGGCGACATGCCTTCAAGTGTGTTAATTAAGAAATTGTTCATTGATTTCACTTGGTCTTCAGGTTGCTTATGTTGTGTCTCTAAACCCACCTATACCATTGCCTAAGGGATATTTAACCAAGAGGCTGGTTTAGCACACTGGGCTAAATAGCTGGCTTTTAAAGCAGACCAAGGCAGGCCAGCAGCACGGTTCAATTCCCGTACCAGCCTCCCCGAACAGGCGCCGGAATGTGGTGACTAGGGGCTTTTCACAGTAACTTCATTTGAAGCCTTCTTGTGACAATAAGCGATTTTCATTTCATTTTTTTCATTTTCATATTTGGATTTAGAAATAGAGGTATAGATCGACAAACAGAGAGATTGTGGTAAACGTTTCTAAATCACTGAATAAGCCTCAGCTGAAATGTTGAGTCCGATTCAACAAAAAAAGTCCCCTTTTGCTGGGTTTAGCAGGGTCGTTCCCGGCACTTTGGGCACTGCGAGGCCGCACTTAGCCTCATATCCTGCTTGGCAGTGCAGGAAGAGTTTGGGCACCATTTTTAAATGGTGGACTAATCTCAACCCCTCATAACGTGACCCCCCCCCCCTCCTGCTCCCAACTCACCAGTTTGGGTGTCCTCTAGTTTCCCCCACCACTATACCCCGTGCATGGGTTTCACCCCCACAACCTAAAGATGCGCAGGTTAGGTGGTTTGGCCAGGCTAAATTGCCCCTCAGAACATAGAACATACAGTGCAGAAGGAGGCCATTCGGCCCATCGAGTCTCCACCGACCCACTTAAGCCCTCACTTACACCCTAGCCCCATAACCCAATAACCTTCCTCACCTTTTTGGACATTGAGGGCAATTTATCATGGCCAATCCACCTAACCTGCACGTCTTTGGACTGTGGGAGGAAACCGGAGCACCCAGAGGAAACCCACGCAGACACGGGGAGAAAGTGCAGACTCCGCACAGACAGTGACCCAGTGGGGAATCGAACCTGAGATCTAGGTGCTATCCACTTGTGCTACCGTGCTGCCCATGTACAGGTTAAAAAAAAATTGGAAAAAAAAAATTGGGTACTTTAAATTTATATTTAAAAAAAGGTTCTGCCGTAAACATAGTTAAGTGTGCCCAATAGCATTGTGGGAGGGATCCAGATCACGAGATCCCGCGGGGCGTAATGAGCATCAGGAATGCTGGAAGAGGCCTCCCGTGGGATACACTGGCCGTGTCCTGTCCCGATTCTGGCGGGGCGCAGCCGGTAAATCGTGCCCATTATGTCAATTTTTTGTCATCACAAGGGCGGGTCACTGGTATGATACTATCGATGAATAAATTCAGTCATGCGGTATTAGAGAAGCTGAGATTGTTTCTTTAGAGCAGAGGAGATGAAGGACTTAATAGAGCTGTTCAACATTATAGAAAATTTTGATAAAGTGAATACTGAAAGGAGAAACTATTTCCACCGGCAGATTGGTCTGTAATCAAAGGACACAAAATTGAGACAATTGGCAAGAGAACCAGAGGAAATGTGAGAAGAGATTTTTCTTTTAAGCACAACTTCTGTTGATATGAAATTTGATGGAAGATGATTCAATCATAACATTGTAAAGGGAATCTGATTTCAAAAGGAAAAAAATTGCAGGACCATCAGAAAAGGTGACGGGAGTGGAACTAATAGGTTAGCTTTTGATTTTTAAATTGCGAAGAGATGGTGGTCCAGATGACCTCCTTCCAAGCTGTATGATCCGATAACATTCTTCTGCCACGGGATCATTTACATCTGCCTAAAGTTGCTTTAAACTCCACTAAATGACACCTGCTGTCTCTGACTCCAACTTGTCATGTGGATTCCAAATAAAATTACACTCTTCACTTTCCAAATCCTTCTGTGTCACAGACAACCCCCAGACATTTCCTCGAACTAGTTATGATGAAAGATCATTCACTTAAAATGTTACCTCATTTCCCTCTCCACCAATACTTCATGTCCTGATCAGTATTTTCTACTTTTCTATCCTTCCTGAAGCTCTGTGGTTAAAAGATATCATGGATGCGATTTATCCAAATAGGAACAAAGTCCCACAATGAGCTAGTTTAGACGGGTGTTTCCTGGCACTCACAGCACTGAGAAACACCCCGCTATTTAACGTGCTGCAGTTAGATAGGAGACCTCAGCGGGGAATGCAAGGCCGAGGCTGCACATAGCTCGGTTTTCTGCACTGAGGAGCACCACTCGCCGGAACTCCTCACTGTAGCGAGAAATCGGGATGCCACTTTTAAAACATTGACATTTGATATGAAATTTTTTACTTCCTGATCCCTGGAGCCCCAGATGCAACCCTGACCACCTGACCCCCCCCCCCCCCCCCAAGCCCCAGCTCACTGAGTGTCCCCGCTCCCCCCGCCGCACCTCCCAACACCTGCGCAGAACACCCATCCCAGGCCCGATCACCGTTGTGCGGAAAATGCTAGCTAGGCATCGTGGCAGTGTTAATCTGGTACCCTGGCAATGCCCCTGCCAGTGCGACCTGGGTGCCTTAGCAATGCCAGACCGATGCTGCCAGGGTTGCACCAGTCATGCCAGGGTGCCACCCTTCCCAGAGGGTAATCACCTGGGGACCCCCAAATCCCCTGGTATCGTTCCATCTGGACCCCATTTGTGGAGACCAGTACTGAGAGGGGGAGAATCGTGGGGGGGGGGGGGAGGGCAGTGTCGTGAGTTGCCCAGCCCTCTCGCGATTCTCCCACCCAGCGAGGGGAGCGGAGAATTCCGCCCCACTTCTTTATTTTTGAATTGAAACTTCCTTGAGATAAAGGTCAAGTTTTAATTAGCTATTCTAATTAATTTTGTACTTGTCCAGCATCTTTTAGTAACTTCCATATATGGACATCTAAAGCAACTTTCTCCTCCACAGCCTCTAGTCTTTCTCCATGAACAAAGTACTCTGATTTGTCTTACTCACGTTGAAAGTAGATAATCTCACGCACACCCACATGAAACTTCATCTGTCATTGGGCTGCCCACTCATGTTGTAACTTCCTACTCTCGCAACAGAACTCACAATATCTCCTAATTTTGTGGGATCTGCAAACATGCCTGTGGTATCTTTAGAATCAGCAAGGTATGAAACACAGACAGGATTAATTCATTCCAGTATTCCTCCAACTTCTTTCGGGAACAGTAACTGAGGACGTGATGTCGCTGTGAAAGTGAGTTTTGGTTGATAGCTGTAGCAAAAGTATTTTGCTTTAGGCCAAGGAAAAATATTGGGGTTGGAAGACTTTAGCACAGATTTACATGAGTGATGCTAAGACTTGTAAGGTTAAATTATGAGGACAGGTTACAGTGATTTGGTTTGTATTCCATTACATTTTGCAGATTGAAAGGAGGTCTAATCAAAAATGCTGAAGAGACATGATGGGGTAGATCAGTGTTCCTCAAACTCGGGGGCGCGACCCGCGGGTGGGTCGCGGGCGGGTGTCAGCAGCAGCAGCCATCTTTTAATAACGCCGGCTGCAAGCAGCCTTCAAAATGGCCGCGAGCATATTTTTTAAAACGGCCACTTTTTGCATGCGCGCCCGATCATCACTATAGCAGAGAGATTAATTCTCCCTGCAGCATTACACATAGTTTGTACGATCATAGATGTGAAGTTCGTTGAAAAAGTGAAATGCATCCCACTTAGTGATAGCACAGTGGCTCGCCGAATTTCTGATATTGCTGAGAATTTAGAAGCCCAGCTTATTTCTCATTTAAAATCAGCGCAGGCATTCTCAATACAACTGGATGAAAGTACAGATATTTCAGATTGTGCAACCTTGCTAGTATATGTTAGGTATGTTTGGCACAATGAATTTGTTGAAGATTTTCTGTGCTACTTGACTTTAGCAACCCACATGACTGGCGCAGAAATTTTTGAAGTTTTGAATAGTTTTGAGGTTGGAAAGTGCGGGCTCGACTGGGGTAATTACAGAGGAATCACAAGTGATGGAGTAGTCAACATGACTGGGAAAAACAACAAAGTTATAGTAAGGATTAAGGAGGCAGCTGGTCAGGACATTGTTTGGAATCATTGTTTTCGTCACCGTGAGGCACTGGCATCGAAAGGAATTCCATCCAATCTTGAAGTGATGTTGAAAGGAATAGTGAAAGTTGTGAATTTCATTAAACGCAGCCCACTCAATACCAGACTTTTTGACACTCTGTGTTCCGATATGGGGGCTGAGCCCACACATTTATTGTTCCACACAGAAGTACGTTGGCTGTCAAAGGGTCGGGTGCTACTCAGAGTTTACGAATTGAGGTATGAAATCCACGCTTTCCTCCTTGAGAAATTGTCCCCTCTGGCTGATTGATTTGCTGATGAAACTTGGATGCTAGCAATGTCTTACCTTCCCAAAACTACTACATGTTTCCGACACTGCTGCGACACATTGAAGAAAACAGCATTAGTAAGGAAACTGTAAATGGATTGGTAAGCCTTATTGAGTTGCATCTGGCTGCCCTGATCGACAATTTTGGTCGCTACTTTCCAGAGGAGAAGTTTAAGATTCTGAGAGAGAGGAGCTGGGTGAAAAATCCCTTTGAGTTTGAGACTCCAGAATCAGTTCTTAACTTGCAGCTGACTCCAAAAGAAGAAATTGAGCTTATGCGTCTCAGCTGTGACAGCATATTAAAAACACGGCACAAGTCAATGAGGCTGTCAGCATTCTGGAGCAGCATCTCTGAGGAGTATCCGGAACTGAGTAAAACAAGCATTTTGTTGCTCTTGCCCTTCACAATGACCTAATGTGCGAGGTTGGATTTTCCGTCCTCACAAAGACGAAGAAGCCACAAAGGAACCGGCTGAATCCTTCACCCGATAGGCGCATAGCCCTCTCTTCCTGTGAACCTGATTGGAGTGAGATCGTGAGGACCAAGCAGACTCACCTCTCGCATTAACGGTAAGAGAAAATCGTGGGTCGCGAAGGTCGGCCGGCGTGGGTCGCGAGGGTCGGCAGGCGTGGGTCGCGAAGGTCAGCCGGGTTGGGTCCCGAAGGTTGGCCTGTTGGTAAAAATGAGTCCCCAGAAAAAAAGTTTGAAGAACACTGGGGTAGATTATAGATGAATATTTTAATCCAGTGGGATAAGTAATGCAGAAATAGGGGATAATCGTAAAATGTAAACTAAACCATGTAGGAGTGAAATAAGGAAGCACATTTTCCACACAAATGTAGTGGAATTATGCTCAAAAGGACATAGATGCTGGTCAAGATTCTGCGTTTGGGAGAATGTGTTCTCTCCTGGAAGCTGAATGGTAGCTGGAAGCGATATCCAGAGCTAAGTGCTGTCAGTTTCTAGCTGACCACTTCAAAGTCGCTCAACCATGAAGGGATGTGATTGGAAAGCAGTTAATTCTATTTGAAGTGTTCCAGGAGCTGTCAATCAAAGCTTGACGTTTGCAAAAATTGCAGTTCGACCACTTTAAAGTTACTGAACCACGAAGGAAGATGAGTGGAACAATGCTGATAGCTGGGGGTGTGCGGAAGATGTCAATCACAGCCTAGTAAAATCAATATCAAAAAGAAATGAATGATGGGCTCACAGATCTGAAGGGGTTTAAACCCAACTGACTGGTTTTCTCTTTCCAGGAATTCACACTTGCTGCTTCCTGTGTCTGAGCCACCAGACTTATTGCCCTGGTGAGTGTTAAAGTGGTGATTTTTTTCACTGCCTCTGTCTGAACTGCTCTCAAGCTTCCAGATGGGGTTCTCTCTTCTGGGCGTGGTGGGGGGGGGGGGGAGAGTGGAGACTTCTGACAGGGATCTCGCTTACGGGGGGCTTCCTGTCAGGGATCTCTCTTTTTGAGGGCTTCCTGATGGAGATTTCTCTCAGAGGGGTGGTCTCTGTGGGGGTTTCTTTATTTAGGGGGTCTCTGATGGGGGAGTCAAGTGGGGGTGGGGTAGGCATGTCTTGCATTCAGGGTAGAGGGGGGAAGGGTGGCCCTCCGATGGAAACTCCCTGAAAGAATCACCCCCTTGTCCCACCACAAGGTCCACCGCATCAGGGCCAGGTTTGTCAAGACCAGTAGTAATTCTCACCCACATGATTCCTGGCCCAGAGATCTAGAGAACCACACAGACGCAGAGAATATGGTGTCCGGCCTGCTAAGTGGATACAAACCCATTCGCATCCTCCTGCTAGCGTGGGTTGCAAACCTCGATCCTGACGCGAGCGGAGGGCTAGAACATCGGAAATGGATCAGCGCCTTCCTGACGCGAGATTCTCCACCTCTGCTGGTAACTCTGGTAATTCTGCTACCGGCATTGTGAGGTGAAGAATTCAGCCCACTGATCTCATTGAATTTTTAAATTGGCTTTGGAAGATATTTAGCCCAGAATTTTTAATGCTTGCCTTTATCAAGCGAGGCATAGATTACAAATGCAGGGAGGTCATGTTGGAGTTGTATAGGAGTTAGTGAGGCTACATCTGGAGAACTGTATGCAATTCTGGTCGCCACATGATCGGAAGGATGTGATTGCACTGGAGGGGCTGCAGAAGCGATTCACCAGGATGTTGCCTGGGATGGAACTTTTAAGTTATAAAGAGAGGTTGGATAGGCTTAGGTTGTTTTCGCTGGAGCAGAGAGCAACGAACAAAGAACAAAGAAAAGAACAGCACAGGAACAGGCCCTTCGGCCCTCCAAGCCTACGCCGACCGTGCTGCCCAACTAAACGAAAATCTTCCAGACTTCCGGGGTCCGTATCTCTCTATTCCCACCCTATTCATGTATTTGTCAAGATGCCCCTTCAACGTCACTATCGTCCTAGCTTCCACCACCTCCTCTGGCAGCGGGTTCCAGGCCCCCACTCCCCTCTGTGTAAAAAACCTACCTCGTACATCTCCTCTAAACTTTGCCCCTCGCAACTTAAACGTATGCCCCCTGGTAATTGACCCCTCTACCCTGGGAAAAGGTCTCTGACTATCCACTCTGTCTATGCCCCTCATAATCTTGTAGACCTCTATCAGGTCATCCCTCAACCTCCTTCGTTCCAGTGAGAACAAACCAAGTTTATTCAACCTCTCCTCATAGCTAATGCCCTCGATACCAGGCAACATCCTGGTAAATCACTTCTGCACTCTCTCTAATGCCTCCAGATCCTTCTGGTAGTGTGGCGACCAGAATTGAACACTATACTCCTAGTGTGGCCTAATTAAGATTCCATACAGCTGCAGCGCCGGCCCTAGGGTTGCTGGCGCCCCGGGCAAGCTGAACTTCAGCGCCCTTCGGGGGGGGGGGGGGGGGGCGGAGCCGAGGGGCGGGGCCGAGGGGGGGGCCGAGGGGCGGGGGGGCGGGGCGGGCCGAGGCGGCGGGGGGGGGGGCGGGTCGGGCCGAGGTGGCGGGGGGGGGCGGGTCGGGCCGAGGCGGCGGGGGGGGGGGGGCGGGTCGGGCCGAGGCGGCGGGGGGGGGGGGGGCAGGTCGGGCCGAGGCGGCGGGGGGGCGGGTCGGGCCGAGGCGGCGGGGGGGGCGGGTCGGGCTGAGGCGGCGGGCGGGGCCGAGGGGCGGGCGGGGGCGGACGGAGGGGGGGGGCGCCCTGGGGGAGGGCGGCCATCGCGCATGCGCTGGTTGGCACCAGCCCAACTGCGCTTGCGCGGGACCCGAGTCTTTGGCGCCCCCTAGCACATGGCGCCCCGGGCGACTGCCCGAGTTGCCGGTACCTTGGGCCGGCCCTGTACAGCTGCAACATGACTTGCCAATTCTTATACTCAATGTCCTGGCCAATGAAGGCAAGCATGCCCGTATACCTTCTTAACTTCCTTCTCAACCTGTGTTGCCCCTTTCAATGATCTGTGGACCTGTACACCTAGATCTCTCTGACTGTCAATACTCTAGACTAGAGTGTTCTACCATTCACTGTATATTGCCTACCTGTATTAGACTTTCCAAAATGCATGACCTCACATTTGTCCGGCTTAAACTCCATCTGCCATCTCGCCGCCCAAGTCTCCAAACGATCTAAACCCTGCTGTATCCTCTGACAGTCCTCATCGCTATCCGCAATTTGACCATCATTTGTGTTGTCTACAAACTTACGAATCAGACCAGTTACATTTTCCTCCAAATCATTTATATACTATGAACAGCAAAGGTCCCAGCATTGATCCCTGCGGAACACCGCTAGTCACAGCCGTCCAATCAGAAAAGCACCCTTCCATTGCTACTCTCTGCCTTCTATGACCTAGCCAGTTCAGTATCCATCCTGCCAGCTCACCTCTGGTCCCGTGTGACTTCAACTTTTGTACCAGTGAGGGACCTGATAGAGGTGTACAAGATTATGAGGGGCACGAACAGGGTGACCCTTAGTTGAAGGTCAGTTACAAGGGGATGCAAGTTCAAGGTGATGGGGAGGAAGTTTAGGGGGGATTTGAGGAAACACCTTTTTACCCAGAGGTCTGGAATACACTGCCTGGGAGGGTGGTAGAGGCGGATGGGTTGCCTCACATCTACCTGGATGAGCACTTGACACATCATAACATTCAAGGCTCTGGGCCAAGTGCTGGCAAATGGTATTAGGTAGGCAGGTCAGATGTTTTTCATGCGTTGGTGCAGATCCGATGGGCTAAAGAGTCTCTTTTGCGTTGTATTATTCTGTGATTCTGAGACCGAAACAACTTTTTGTTAGGTAAGGATATTAAGCAATATGGATAAAAGGCAGGTAAATGCAGTTGAGGTACAAATCAGCCATGATGTAATTGAATGGCTGAACCAGTTTGAAGAGCTGAATGACTTCATTATGAAATCATTGACTTGACTGCTTTCAGTAAAAACAAGCTTTACTCCAATACATTGCAACAATAAATTATTGTTTGCGGGTTTGAAAATACCCAGAATTCCGGCCTATATCATTTATCTTTTTGACAGACTTCCAGTTGAAATCTGAGAGATGATTAGTGGGGTATCCAGTTCCCTACAATCTCGTAAGGGACTGTCATCTTCTTATATACAAGTTTGATAGATTATTGATTTATTGGCTCATTGATTTATTCATGGATTTCGGTGCTAATTTAATGTATAGCAAAAGAATGAAATTATTAAAAATGTGTTAACTGTGAGAATACAGTCACTGTTTTTGATAATAAATCAACGATTGAACTCTCGTGACTTGACTGTAGAAATTTAGACACTGTTTCAGTGAATCTTTCATATAATGAATTGACTATTGTATTTCAGTGCATTTTGCAACATTGTATCAACTAATTAGTTACAGCAAGGTCTATGGCCAGCAGTGGCATGAGCAACCTATTTTCATGAGATTATTACATAAACTGAACTAACTTTGATGTACACCAGTCAATCTTAAGTAATGGCCAATGTTTGATTAATAAATCATCCCCTACGTAACAGACATCCATTTGAACAAATCAGGTCTCAACTAAGAATTAGAAACCAATGAGAGTAAATGAGGAACTAGACCATAGATGAGGATCACCTTAAAGTAAGTTCGTTCCTGAATTTCTGCCTTCCTGGATTCTTGGATCATCCTCTTCATTTATTTTGAAGTGATTTCTTTATGCTTTTATGTTTAATGCTGTCCTTTGCCATTGTATTTGACCCACTTATATATTGTTTGATATTTTATTGCTACGTTTTGATTCAGTTCTTATGCAAGTGTATTAAAGTGAAAATTAGCAATAAAGTTGTATTTCCGACACCTCCAATCAACCGGACAATCGAGTCTTATTAAAAGAAGGTAAAACAAGTGTCCTGACACAGATATATTGAATAGATATTCAGTTAGCCGAAATGTTTTAATTGCATGATAAAGGAATACAAATGAGGCATGTAAATGTGAAGTGAAAGTTCAGTTCTGTAATGTGTTGGGAATGAAGAGGGCACCAGTTCATGAAGAGAATATTGAGATAGGGTAAGAAAGTGGGAGTTGAGACAAAAAGTCAGGTGTGATCTTATTGAATAGGCTCGAGGGGCCATATGAACTACTGCTACTTGTATTTCTTCTGTCCTGAGCTAGTCCCCTCTGCTTCTTCCTCAATGTCATTACGATGTTAAGTATGTGTAACTATGCTGGTGCCTGGTTTAAATGATATTGTGACAGTTGAGAGCACAGTTATAACTGCAAGTGAATAGGTTTTGAGTGAGTTAAAATCTCTTCCTTAATTGTCATTTAGATGAATGGTACTCTTGAGGAACCACACACAATGTTCCAAGGAGATATTAAACGGAGCATTACAAAGCATGCAAAAGAACACTTCTCTATTTTAATGTTGTATGATCGTTAAATGCCCTACTTCGTGCTTTTGATTTCACAAAATGAATTCACATATTGTGGACATCACGGAGTTATGGTGGGTGCATTCCGTTGTCTGCATATATCTTGAAAACTTAAACTCCCAATATCTTCCAGTTCCACTCTACTAAGTTATTCAACTATTGCTTGATCATATCGAGCATGTTTCTAGTTAACCATCTACCAACTGTTATGAACTATGCAATGAACTTCTTAACATAACAGTTATGGGAATTTAGATGTCGTAACTTTTCCCGTACAAATTACTCCTGCATGACATTAACTTTTTCTTATACCACAGAAAAAGGCAAGAATTATACATCCATCAAAATTCCTCCCTCTAATTTTCTTGAAAACACCTCAGACAATTTACAAGATTGTGTGAATGTTAAGAATCCAATTAACTATCTGCTTAGCTCGATGTTTATAAATGGAAAATAATTTGGGGCTCCTACAGCTCCTACAACTGGATATCTTTGCAAGGGGGATGTAGTGGCAGTGGTGTTGTGGTATTGTCATTGGACTAGCAATCCAGAGACCCGAGGTGCCCCGAGTTCAAAACCAACCATGGCAAATGGTGGAATTTGAATTCAATAAAAATCTGGAATTAAAAGTCAAATGATGACCATGAATCTATTGTCACTTGTCACTTATAAAACCCAATCTGGTTCACTAATGTCTCTTTAGGAAGGAAATCCTCCATCCTTACCTAGACTGGCCTGTGATGTTCCTTGTACAATTTTCCAAGCTAGCTAAAGGTCGTAGTTTACAAAGAATATCAAGCTATGTATTTAAAACAAAGCTAGTTTATTTTACACAACTTTATATGGTTTGCACACTCTATTAAGTAATAGCTAACAAAACAACAGTATTAAATCTATGCTTCAGAACAGAACAGAACATAGTACAGCACAGAACAGGCCCTTCGGCCCTCGATGTTGTGCCGAGCAATGATCACCCTACTCAAACCCACATATCCACCCTATACTCGTAACCCAACAACCCCCCCCCCCCTTAACCTTACTTTTTAGGACACTACGGGCAATTTAGCATGGCCAATCCACCTAACCCGCATATCTTTGGACTGTGGGAGGAAACCGGAGCACCCGGAGGAAACCCACGCACACACGGGGAGGACATGCAGACTCCGCACAGACAGTGACCCAGCCGGGAATTGAACCTGGGACCCTGGAGCTGTGAAGCATTTATGCTAACCACCATGCTACCGTGCTTCAGTAACCTATAATGACCTTATAATACAACTAACAGTCTACAGTCTATCTCAACCTCTCATTATCCTTCGCCATCAGCTTCTCCCAGAATGCTTAGAGACACAGTCTTTTATAAGGCTACTCAGTGATACCATCTAGTGTTGAGATACATGAACATCATCTTGTTAACCCTTTACTCTCCTTAGATTCTACATATCATTACATGGCCTACATGTGACTCCAGATACACAACAATATGGTTGGCTCGTAAATGGCCAAGCAAGCCACTCAGTTGTATCAAACCACTAGAACATCAAGACAAGAAGGAGTGAAACCAGATGGACCACCAAGCACCAGAAGGGACAAGAAGAGACAAGCCAGGAGCAGCACCAACCATACCAAAAAAAATGAGCTGTCAACCCAGTGAAGCTACAATGCAGAACGACTGACATGCCAAACAGCAGAAGCTGCACCTGATAGACAAAGCTAAATGATTTCACAGGAAACAGATCAGATTTAAGCTTTGCAGTCCATCCTGCCACATCCAGTCATGAATGGCGGTGGATAATTAAACAACTCACTGGAGGAGGGTGGAGGAGGTCACTCCACAAATATCGCCATCCTCAATACTGGGGGCCATTGCAGATGTGGATATTTGTGGAGATAAGGCTGAAGAATTTTCGATGATGTTCAGCAAGAAGTGCCGAATGGATGATCCAACTCAGTGTCTTCCAGAGGTCCCCAGCAACACAGCTGCCAGTCTTCAGTCAATTCGATTCACTCCACATGATATAAAGAAATGGCCCAAGCCATTTTGACACTGCAAACACCAAGTCCGGAAACATTCTTGGAACAGTACTAAAAATATGAGCTCCAGAACTTCCCACACCCCCTAGACAAGCTGATCCTGCACAGTTACAACACTGGAATTTACAAGGCAATGTGTAAATTTGCCACGGTATGTCCTGTACTTAAAAAAAGGACCAATCCAGTCCAGCCAATTACTGTCCCTACTCTTGATCACCAGTAAATTGTTGGAAGCAATAATCAAGAGTGATGTCAAGCAGCAATTGCTTAGCAAAGCCCTGCTTGCTGATGTTCAGTGTGTGTTCTACGATGGTTCCAGCCACTCAACTCTTGACCTCATTATAGCCTAGGTTCAGACATGGTCAAAAAAGCTGCCATTCAGAGACGAGGTGAGAATGATTGGCCTTAACATCAAGGCAGCACTTGACCAAATGTGACATCAAATAGCCCAGCAAAACAAATTCATGAGGACCGGGGTGGAAATAGACCTAGCACAAAGAGGAAGATGGTTGTGGCTTTTATTTTTAATTAATTTTTTTATGGGATGTGGGCTTCACTGGCTAGGCCAGCATTCATTGTCCATCTCTCTAATTGTCCTGTGAAGATGGTGGTGAGCTGACTTCTTGAAGCATGTGGTGCAGTCCATGTGTTATATGTACACCCACTGTAATATTATGGAAGGAGTTCCAGGTTTTTGACCCAGCAACAGTGAAGGAATGGCAATTTATTTCCAAGTCAGGATGGTCAGTGACTTGGAGGGAAACTTTCAAGTGATGGTGTTCCCATGTATCTGCTTCTCTTGTCTTTCTAGATGGTAGTTGTGTGGGTTTGGAAGGTGCTGTCCAAGGAGCGTTGGTGAGATCCTGCAGTGCATCCTGTTGATGGTACACACGGCTGTTACTGTGTGTTGATGAGAGAGGGAGTGAATGCTTGTGGAAGGAGTGCCAACCAAGCAGGCTGCTTTGTACTGGATGGTGAGCTTCTTGAGTGTTGTTGGAGCTGCACTCACATAGGCAAGCGGGGTGCATTCCATCACGCTCCTGACATGTGTCTTGTCGTTGTTGGACAGGCTTTGAGGAGTTAGGAAGTGAGTTACTCACTGCGGGATTCCTAGCTTTTGATCTGCTCTTGTAGCCACAGTATTAATATGACTAGCCCAGTTCAGTTTGGAGGTCAATCATCCCAGTTCCAAAGCATCATTGTAGGAGCTCCTCGGGTCAGAGTCCTGGGCTAAATCAACTTCAGCTGCTTCACCCATGAACTTCCCTCCATCTAAGGTCAGAAGTGGGGATGTCTGCTGATGATTGCACAAATGTTCAACACTATTCACACTCCACAGATACTGATGCACCCCGTGTGCAAATTCAGCAAGGCCTGGAAAATACCCATGCTTGGAATGACAAGTAACATTCATGCCAGGCAATGACCATCTCCAAAAAGTGAGAACCTAACCTCCATATTCAATGGCATTACCATCGCTGGGTTCCACTATCAACATCCTGGGGATTACCATTGACCAGACACTGAATTGGACTAGCCATTTAAATACTCTGGCTATAGGAGCAGTCTAGAGACTAGTAATCCTGCAGCATTTAACTCACCACCTGACCCCACAAAACCTTTCAACATTCTACAAGGGGACACAAGTCCAGACTGTGATAAAATACGCCCCACTTCCCTGAATGAGTGCAGTTCCAACAACATTGTCGATGCAGACCCGATGGGCCGAATGGCCTCTTCTGCACTGTATTATTCTGTGAACGTTCAAGAAGGTGACGCCATCCAGGACAAAGCAGCTCGCTTGATTTGTACACCTTCTGCATATTCACTCTCCACTAGAAACAAACATTGGCAGCAGTATGTACCATCGACAGGATACACTACCGGAACTCGCTGATCCTCCTTCGGTAGCACTTTCCAAACCTACAAGTGCTACCACCTGGAAGGACAACGGCTGAAGACACTTGGGAAAACCACCATTTGGAATTTCCCCTGCAAGCCACACACCATCCTGACTTGGAAATCTATTTCCATTCCTTCTCTGCCACTGGTTCAAAGTCCCATAACTCCCTCCCTAACAGCACTGTGTGCTTACACCACACGGACTGCAGCAGTTCAAGAAGGCAGTTCATCAACACCTTCTCAATGGGTAATAAATGTTGGCCTCGCCAGAGATACCCACATCCCATGAATGAATAAAAGAAAAGTGGTGCCTTCAATGAAGATTTGGTGTAGATTGATAAAACTCTGCCAGGAATATGGAAATCAGGTGCACAGTATTATCTCTGTCAGATGGCACTGCCAGGCTGACACCCAGGTGGCACCATCAGGTACCACACTGCCCAGAGGGTATGCGCCTGGAGGCCTCCCAATTCCCTGGGAGACCCCCCACGAGTGCCGTCCCGTATGGTCCCCATTTGTCCCGAGAGAAAAAGCCAATGAACAGCCATAAGGTAGGTTTACCATTCAGTTAAGGATGGCAGGCAGGTTCCTGAAGCCAGGGGGCCAGAGGTCCTCACAGCTAAAAGGCAGGCAGGGACTCTAAACCAGGGGGCTGCTAGCGAAAGCCTGGAGGTTGATTGCAAAATCCTAGTAAGCCTCCTTTAATTGACCTCAATTTGTAATCCAGCATGCATGGATTGTTAGACCTGCCAGTCCCAGATCTTGCCTCTCAAAAATTACCTCGAAGCAGGATGAAGCCAGGGAACCAGCACGCCAACCAGTGGAACGATTATTCGCTCCCATTCACCGACAATCCTGACAGTGACCCACAGTCACAAAATCAAAGAATTTACAGTGCAGAAGGAGACGATTCGGCCCATCGAGTCTGCACCGGTACCAGGAAAGAGCACCCCACCAAAGCCCATGCCTCCACCCTATCCCCGTAACCCAGTAACTCCATCTAACCTTTTGGACACTAAGGGGCGATTTAACATAGCCAATCCATCTAACCTGCACATCTTTGAATTGTGGGAGGTAACCGGAGCACCCGAAGGAAATCCACGCAGACATGGGGAGAAAGTGCAAACTCCACACAGTCACCCAAGGCCGGAACTGAACCCGGGACCCTGGAGCTGTGCGGCAGCAGTGCTAACCACTGTGCCACCTTGCCACCCCACATGTTATAAGTCCTAACTGTAGCCCCGGATCAACCCAAGTTCCAAACTCCTTTTAACACAGAAAGCACGATCACATAATACATATTTTAGCTCTTCTACTCTCAATCTCTCTCAACATTTCTTCTACTGGGTTTAATGTTCGCCTGTCTGGGGAAAGACTCTTTCCAGTCCGGGGCACTCATCTTTAAAGGGGAGATTCGTAAAGTGCCATCCATCTGCTCAACGTGCAGAGCACTCATTATCCCGCGCCTGATGTACCAGCTCTCAATCACATTGCAATATGTCTTATCAAGGCTGTACTAGGTATTTAACAAGTTGTCAGAAAGGTGGCAGTCAGAAATCCAACTGTAAGGGATTTGATAAAACAGAACAATTCCACAGTTGGCACCTTGCTGTAATTGTTCAATTCCCTTTCATTTTTTTTTGTGTAGTCTCGCTGACAGCCTGACATCTTGCTGCTGAGAAAGTGAGAACAGATCACAATTACTATTTTCAAATGATTTGACTTCTAGCCATTTTCATGGTGCTCTGGCTACAGTGGCGAGAATATTAAAATTTAGTATCTGCAAACATTTGAAGAGAGCCTGCATTCGAATTGCAGAAAGCTGAATTAATATAAAAGGCTGAAATAGATCCTGGAGCTCTGAAGCCTGTTGCTACTGAAATGGAACCATATGAAGGGGGTGAGGATTCAGTCGGACTATCCAAAATTCAAATAGCCTCACAGGGCTCAAAATAGAGGATTAAATTTGTTCTGCAGGACAGATCGAGTTTCAAATCTGGCTTCCACGGCGGATTTTTATTTCAAGCCCTCATCAAAGCTCGGCTAATACAACTTAATGCTGTTCTATGTAGATCAACAGGCACAAGTGCCTTTGAATTTAATGTTGGTTGACAATGTGCCTCAGAAGCAGTGAGTAAGCAGCACAGTTAGTTAGGGTAAGGATTAGATATTTGGCATTTGGATCACAAATATTAGTGGTTCAGGCTGATGTAATAATAACATAATAATCTTTATTGTCACAAGTAGGCCTACATTTACACGGCAACAAAGTTACTGTGAAAAGCCCCTAGCCGCCACATTCCAGCGCCTGTTCGGGTACACAGAGGGAGAATTCAGAATGTCCAATTCGCCTGACAGCACGTCTTTCAGGACTTGTGGGCGAAAACCGGAGCACCCGGAGGAAACCCACGCAGACACGGGGAGAACGTGCAGACTCCGCACAGACAGTGATCCAAGCCAGGAATCGAACCTGGGACCCTGGAGCTGTGAAGCAACAGTGCTAACCACCGTGCTACCGTGCTGCCCATCATATTGCCCTTCAAAAGCAAATCCAACTGGTCATAACATTTTTTGCGACATTCTGAGAATGCAATACAAATGCAAATTCATGCTTTCTGCACATTTCGTAGGATGACGGCGAGCCTGGGCGTTATTTATTTTAGTTTTCCGAAGTGCGAAATAAACACACTTTTGGAGTCAAAAAGCTGGAGCTTCTTCAGGTATACTTCTTGCAGTTCTCAATGTGGCTGATGGATAAAGGTTGCTTGGCACCTGATTGCAGTGAAGCAGTAAATATGGCACCCTGGATGTACTTCTACGTACCAGTTAGTTCCCAGCTCTTTACGACTACTATACATAACCAATATAACAAAAGATTTGCACCCTGACATGTATAGGTTTCACAAGATCTGAGGGCAGGCATGCCAGTTGCCGCAAACACAGTCTCTTAAGAACCATGTGTGGTGATATGATTTGCATAGCTGTCTGCCATTGGGGCAGAACACCGGCTTACCATTGGCCCTGGTCGGTCATGTGCCTCTCGACCAGTTAGTTGAGACCAGTCATGTGACAGATCTCCAATTGGTCCAGAGGCTGAGTTAACCACGCCTCCTTGCCGAGGTATAAATAGTCGAAACGCTCTGCGGTCGTCCATTTTATTGTAGACAACCGCAGGGCTAAGTTCTAGTTTATTAAAGCCTAACTTTTGTAAAGCAACTCGTCTCTCGTGCAATTGATGGCTCATCACCATGTAACCTTTTTGAGTTTGTTGACTTTTTAGTACCTGCTGTTACTCAATCCCCACATAAACAATTTTCTATAATTGTAGCACTGTTATTTATTCCTTTGAATGCTAAATGGATTTATTTGTTCTTTTGGAAGTTCGGGTGGAGGAGCCTCAGGAGTAGGTCAATATTGGCAGGTGCTGCCTGACGCAAATCTGTGCACAGTGAGAGTGTTCTGCAGTGCACCCCCCCCCCCCCCCCCCCCCCATCGGAAAGCAACCCCATCCCCAATATTTCGAAATACAATCCCTGGTATGAAAAGCTGGAACAAAAGTATCCACTTTCCTCCCTCAATTCAGCTGAGTCATTGTCCATGCTCACCACACTTGAGTCATGTTGCTCTGTGTGGAAGGGCAGAACATTTGAATGGAAACAGAGAAAGGATAGAAATGACTCTGTACCGCCTTTAACAAAGTGGAATCTTAGCAAAAACTGCAAAGTGTCAGGATCTCACAGAAAACTGGCATGGAACTCTCCAGTTCCATAGACCATAAGATATAGGAGCAGAAGTAGGCCACTTAGCCTATCGAGGCTGTTCTGTCATTCAATGACATCAAGGCTGATCAGATATAATCCTTAACCCAACTTTCCTGCCTTATCCCCATAACGCTTGATTCCTTTACTGATTAAAAATCTGTCTATCTCAGCCTTGAACATACTTAAGGACCGGGCAGCACGGTGGCACAAGTGGATAGCACTGTGGCTTCACAGCGCCAGGGTCCCAGATTCGATTCCCCGCTGGGTCACTGTCTGTGCGGAGTCTGCACGTTCTCCCCGTGTCTGCGTGGGTTTCCTCCGGGTGCTCCAGTTTCCTCCCACAGTCCACAGATGATGACCTCTGGTCCTGGACTCTCCTGCAACAGGAACCGTTCCTTCAGCATCTGCCCTGTCAAGCCCTCTGAGCATTCTATATGTTTCAATAAGGTTGCCTCTCATTCTTCTAAACTCCAATGAGTACAGACCCAACCTACTCAACCTTTCCTCACAAGAAAATCAGCTTTCTCACAGAATCTTGAGGCCCTTTGGCAGAACAAAGTGTTGACGTGGTTTACACCTTCACTCTGGCTTGGCTCCAAACAGATTGGGTGCCAACATTAAACCAACGCTGCAGAGTAACGACGCCCAGCACACACGCGCAGGTCTCGGGAACTGTTCCTCCTCCCCACCCTCCTACACCAGCCGACATTCATTCCCGACACACCCCCTCCCACATTCATCGTTGGTAATATAACGTCCCCTCAATGTCTGCTTTCAAGCCCCCCATCACTGCTGGCCTCCACATGTAGATGCACTACCACCATTGGACTTCCACCCGGGCCCGCCAATGGCACTGCCCCAACCTGAAAGTGCCAACCTGTGCCAGGGCACTGCTTCTAATATAATTTTGGCATGTTCCAGTTGCTCTGATTTTCCTGTGCTGCGAAAAGCCATTCCCCTCCTGCTATGAATTTCTGTGATTTATATAAACATACACTACTGCACTGCAAGAATATTTTAAATAATATAACTAATATTTATTCCAGGGCATTGGATGCATTTTGAAATATTGAATATCATAATCAGAATTATGCATTACGGCACTGCAGAGCATGATATCCCACCACCATGGTCATGCACCTACTAAAAAATTAATTACCCCCATGAGTTCCCAATGTTACGTTGCTTATTTCAAAACCGCCAGAAATTCTTCCTTCCTGAAAGTGCTCATACGTTGCATGTTAGATGTAACTTTCCTGCCATTATTTTATTAGTTCTTACTGGTGTGTTTATGTGTAAAATATTTTCATACGTTAAGTGTTAATTCCTGTCGACAACATTCATATGTCAAGTTCTCACATGATAAATGTTACTTCTGGCTGCCGTGCTCTTATGTTAAACATTCTGAATTATTAAGTACTATTCCAGCCCACAGGGCTCAAACCTAAGCTGTCGCTTGAACCTTGAGTATTTGTGAATTATATTTTCTGAGAGAATATATTAAAAACTGCACAAATATAATTTATTGGTCCAACTGCAGGCAAAGACTTTAATCACTGATTGTTTTTATAATGTACACTTGCTGCTCAATGAAAATAACCATGACAATTCCCAAAGGAATGCACAACATTATTCCTTAGTTGTCTTTGGTATTTCAGGTGCATTATCGTAACTAAAAATATTCTGAATGGCTAATTGAAAAAAAATCTCCAAGGATACAACTAGACTGATTAAAAACAGTTAACTGGAATAACTAGAGTGCTCCATCAGGTCTCAAATATTCCCACAGCTGTTCCGTAACTTTACAGATACATGAATGCTCTGGCTACAAAAGCAGGTCAGATGTTGGGAAAATCTGTGGCAAGTAACTCACCTCCTGACTGCCCAAAACCTGTGCATCATCTACAAGGCACAAGTCAAGAGTGTGATGAAATATTCTCTACTTAGTTAGATATGAGTGCAGCTCCAACAACAGTCAAGAAGCTTGGCACCATCCAGAACAAAGAAGCCCACTTTAACAGCACCCCATCCGCCACCTTCAACATTCACTCCCTCCACCGACACAGTGGACCATGCACTGCATCAACTCACTAAGGCTTCTTCAACAGTGCCTCCCAAACCCACAACTCTGCCACCTAGAAGGACAAAGGCAGCAGATACATGGAAACACCACCACCCACAGGTCTCCTCAAAGCCACACCCATCCTGACTTGGAATAATATTGCTGTTCCTTCACTGACCCTCGGTCCAAAATCTGGAACTCCTTCCCTAACAGCATTGTGGCTGTACCTGCTGGGCGGCAACGTAGCACAGTGATCAGCACTGTTGCTTCACAGCGACATGGTCCCGGTTTCAATTCCCACTTGGGTCACTGTGTCTGTGCGAAATCTACACATTCTCCCCGTACCTGCGTGGGTTTTCTCCGGGTGCTTCGTTTCCTGCTGCAAGTCCCGAAAGACATGCTTGTGAGGTGAATTGAACATTCTGAATTCTCTATCAGTGTACCCGAACAGGTGCCGGAGTGTGGCGACTAGGGGATTTTCACAGTACCTTCATTGCAGTGTCAATGTAATCTACTTGTGACACTAATAAAGATGATTATTATTACTGGTGGACTGCAGAAGTTGAAGAAGGAAGCTCAATTAGAAATGGGCCACAAATGCTTGATCATATTCCTGTGCTATAAAGCTCCGCTGATGTTATGTTCGGGAGTGTTCCAACCTGAAACATTGGCTTTGTGTGGTGTATTTCTTTTAGATATTAGTGAGAAACGTTTGTGGAAACAGTGACAACGCAAATCTCTCTTTCATGAAACAATTAAACAAGAAAACCATAAAAGTATTTATTAAAGCGGAAGAAAGATAATGAAACACTGTAAAGAACATTCTTGTACCTAGACACATTGAGTAAGCACTTAGTCCCTCAAAGACTGTAAACCCAAAAGCACCTGTTTTCCCATAATCCTAAACTCTACTGAGACCCCTTCATGTCCCAAACAACAACCATAAATCTATTGGTCAAATCTAGCCAGTGACTACCACACCATATGGTCTAAGTGACCAGGACTTGGGAATAGTCATCGGTTCAGCAAAGAAAATGGGGCTGGATTCTCCACTGTCGGGATTCTCCGTTACACTGGCAGCGCACCGACACACGACGATTTCTCGAAAGCGTGGGGCTGCCCACAATGGGAAATCCTTTTGGCCGGCTGGCAGGACAGAGAAGCCCATTTCCAGCAAGGGCTCGCCACAGCAGGAAACTGGTGCTGGCGGGATGGAGAATCCCGCCCATGATCATTTGCACAAACTAGCGTTTGCCTTCAGAACTTCATCTCCAGCTGAGCTGTTTCCTGAGGTTGGATGTCCATCTCTCTCCTGCTGTTGCTTCTTCAACATCTCATCTGTGACTAGCCTGCTTCCTGGCTCACACCACTTTGACTACTAAATGTATCAATTGCAAAAGACACCATGTTCACCTATTCTTTCCTGTTCCTTCCTTTCTCTTAGTTGCTGCCCAGACATGGTTTACAAAGTACATGGTAGTTTAATTTTACTTGTGCAAAAACAATACATTCATTTTAATAGAATCCTACCACTTTGTGACATTAGAAACAAATACAAAACAAAACAAAGGAATCTTTCCAGTTGTAGTTCATGGAATGTCTGGAAGAAATAGAGGTAGCACACTGAAGCAACATTTCCACTTCAAAGTCTTTAGTTAAGAATAGATTTGTATGATGGTATTGCAAGGTCCTCTAGGCAGAGGAAAGGGGCTACTGAGGTTGAAGCAGATGGATGTGACATCATCACAGATAAAAACAATGTGGTATCGCACACAGAGAAAATCCTTTATGACATATGAAAAAAAAGGTGACAGACTTGAAGAAAAGTATAATGCTGAGAAGTCAGAATAAGCATGAATAACGTCTATCGAGGCAGCCATGAATGTAGGCAGCTACTAATAGCAATCAAAATGAGTCACAAGTGTGTGATAAATATGTCTCAGCAGCTCACAATACTTAGCTGAAGACTGATTCAGAAACTTGCAGCACTTTAATGAATGGAATGCAATCATCATAGTTCAGAAATAACAGATAGAAAAGGAGAATTGAGAAAGGGTTCAATTAACAAGACTGAAAATTCACACCTACCACTGACAATTGCAATGAACATAGAACATACAGTGCAGATGGAGGCCATTTGGCCCATCAAGTCTACACCAACCCGCTTAAACCCTCACTTCCACCCTATCCCGATAACCCAATAACCCCTCCTAACCTTTTTGGTCACGAAGGGCAATTTATCATGGCCAATCCACCTAACCTGCATGTCTTTGGACTTGTGGGAGGAAACCGGAGCACCCGGAGGAAACCCACGCAGAGACGGGGAGAACGTGCAGACTCCGCACTGACAGTGTCCCAGCGGGGAACTGAACCTGGGACCGTGGCGCTGTGAAGCCACAGTGCGAGCCACTTGTGCTACCGCGCTGCCCAAATGCACTCAGTCCATTTTCAAACATGCTCGCAGATTTTCTAAAGGTACTCTACTTTCAGGTAAGCCACGTGGAGGGCTACAAAACTATTGCTACTTCCTAAAAAATACAACATATATAATTCACTCATTCAATGCCTATTTATCTTTATCTTCTACGGGCGGCATGGTGGCGCAGTGGTTAGCACTGCTGCCTCACAGCACCGAGGACCCAGGTTCGTTCCTGGCCCTGGGTCACTGCCCTTGGGGAGTTTCCACATTCTCCCCATGTCTACGTGGGTTATACCCCCATAACCTAAAAGATGTGCCGGGTAGGTGGGTCAGCCATGGTAAATTGCCCCTTAATTAGAAAAAAAATGAGTGGGTTCTCTAAATTTATTTATTTTAAACAACAGGAAAAAAAAAATTTTTTAAACTTCCAAAAAAGAAGAGAGCACAAACTACAGGTTGATGGAAACTCAGCCAGTCAAACCCTTTCAAAGTGGTTCGAATGGGGTAAAAGTGGGTAAAATGTTGGAAAAGGTTATAAGAGATAGGGTTTATAATCATCTTGAAAAGAACAAGTTGATTAGCGATACTCAACACGGTTTTGTGAAGGGTAGGTCATGTCTCACAAACCTTATTGAGTTTTTTGAGAAGGTGACCAAACAGGTGGATCAGGGTAAAGCTGTTGATGTGGTGTATATGGATTTCAGTAAGGCGTTTGATAAGGTTCCCCACGGTAGGCTATTGCAGAAAATAAGGAAGTATGGAATTGAAGGTGATTTAGCGGTTTGGATCAGTAATTGGCTAGCTGAAAGAAGACAGAGGGTGGTGGTTGATGGCAAATGTTCATCCTGGAGTTCAGTTACTAGTGGTGTACCGCAAGGATCTGTTTTGGGGCCACTGCTGTTTGTCATTTTTATAAATGACCTGGAAGAGGGTGTAGAAGGATGGGTTAGTAAATTTGCAGATGACACGAAGGTCGGTGGAGTTGTGGATAGTGCTGAAGGATGTTATAGGATACAGAGGGACATAGATAAGCTGCAGAGCTGGGCTGAGAGGTGGCAGATGGAGTTTAATGCGGAAAAGTGTGAGGTGGTTCACTTTGGAAGGAGTAACAGGAATGCAGAGTACTGGGCTAATGGCAAGATTCTTGGTAGTGTAGATGAACAGAGAGATCTCGGCATCCAGGTACATAAATCCTTGAAAGTTGCCACTCAGGTTAATAGGGCTGTTAAGAAGGCATATGGTGTGCTAGCCTTTATAAGCAGGGGGATTGAGTTTCGGAACCACAGGGTCATGCTGCAGCTGTACATAACTCTGGTGCGGCCACACCTGGAGTACTGCGTGCAGTTCTGGTCACCACATTATAGGAAGGATGTGGAAGCTTTGGAAAGGGTTCAGAGGAGATTTACTAGGATGTTGCCTGGTATGGAGGGAAGGTCTTACGAGGAAAGGCTCAGGGAATTGAGGTTGTTTTCGTTAGAGAGGAGAAGGCTGAGAGGTGACTTAATAGAGACATATAAGATAGTCAGAGGGTTAGATAGGGTGGACAGTGAGAGTCTTTTTCCTCGGATGGTGATGACCAACACGAGGGGACATAGCTTTAAATTGAGGGGTGAGAGATATAGGACAGATGTCAGAGGCAGTTTCTTTACTCAGAGAGTAGTAGGGGTGTGGAACGCCCTGCCTGCAACAGTAGTAGACTCGCCAACTTTAAGGGCATTTAAGTGGTCACTGGATAGACATATGGATGAAAATGGAATAGTGTAGGTCAGATAGGCTTCAGATGGTTTCACAGGTCGGCGCAACATCGAGGGCCGAAGGGCCCGTACTGCGCTGTAGTGTTCTATGTTCTATGAATGGATGCCATCAGCTGGGATGTTGTGCACTGCCTGCATGCCCCACAAACAGGAGGAAAGCTATCTGTGCGCCAGGTCTGTGTACATTTATTTGCATATCAACACATTGTAAATGTAGGTGTAAAGCTTTGTGCTGCCAACTAGGCATGCTGACTTAATCATGGGAACTTTTTAATTTGTTGGATCAGCCAAAGCCTGAGAAGCAAGAAGATAGACCATCTCACAACACACTTGAATAGGCATCTGATCTGACAGCTTCCAATGATTAAGAACAGGAAGCACAGGGAGAGTTGCTTCACAAGGAAGGAGCTGATGACTGAAGACGTGCTGCTGGCCATAATGGCCAAAAGATCATGGGTATTGAGCATCTGAATTTCCAACATGAACTCCCCACACAAGCTCCAAGTTGCAAATAGCTCCTTTTGTGCAAGTGTTAGCTCTGGCATTTCCCACCCTATTTGACCCATCCAACTAAAAATCATAAAGCTGATTTGAATAAATTATCCCTGGTCACAACTAGAAACTGGAGAAGAGATACTCTAACGTCTGGCACAACTGACAGGACATCAGACGCAGAGCAGACAATTTATTGGATAAATGCAGTTGCTTCATCAACTAACTACATCCTCTATTGATGGATGGACAATGCACCTGCACCTTTTGTAATAAGCCAAACACTACACCCCAGACCAATTGAATATAAGGCCTTAGAAGGTTCTGCCCAGGTTCCCCAAGAGGAAGAGGGAAATGTAATCTGCAGGGGAGTGGATGCAAGAAAAGGTCCTGAGAAAGATCATTTTGTTACATTGAAGCTTGAACATAAAACATTACAATGCTTCAATCAATATTTAAAGGACTACTAGCCTAAAATATGCTTCACAAAATTCTCCTTTATTCATGAAAGGATAGTGTGCCCACATTTGTCCTTTCAACAGCAACCAGAAATTCTTTAGCTTGGGGATTCACCAAAGGATTTCTCAGGAAAAGATTGTACCCTTCTGAATATGACTCGTCCAACTTTGTTCTCTGTCATAGAACATATGATGTGGAGATGCCGGTATTGAACTGGGGTGGGCAGTCTTACAACACCAGGTTAAAGTTCAACAGGTTTATTTGGAATCATGAGTTTTCGGAGCGTAGCTTCTTCATCAGGCTACGCTCCGAAAGCTTGTGATTCCAAATAAGCCTGTTGGACTTTAACCTGGTGTTGTCAGACTACTTCTAGAACATATGAATATAAGAAAGAGGAGCAGGAGAAGTCAATTCAGCCCCTCAAGCCTGCTCGATCATGGCTGATCTCATCTCAGCCTCATCTCCACTTTCCTGCCCACTCCTCATAACACTTCTTTCCACTACTAATTAAAAAACGATCTATCTCCTTAAATTTGTTTCATGTTCAGGCGTCAACTGCACTCTGGGAGAAAGAATTCAACGATTCATGACCCTTTAAGTGAAGTAATTCCTCCTAATTTCTGTTTTAAATCTGCAACCCCTTAGCCTAAAACGATGGCCTCTCGTTCTAGAATGTCCATCAAGGGGGAACATCCACTCTTTGTCTTTAGCATCTCATATACCTAAATTAGATCTCCTCTCATTCTTATAAACTCCAATGAGTATAGGCCTAAACCTTTCAATATCTCTTCATAAGACACGTCCTTCATCCTTGGAATCTATCCAGTGAATCTTCACTGAACAGTGTTATGTGCCAGGGTTTAGAGAACCCCAAAGTGTATCATGCAGTTCCCCTGACCCACAACTTTTATTCGATTATAGTAAGGGGAGCATACGGCCCACTCTCCTGGTGTGGTACGGCAGAAATCAAAAAGTATATTTTTAAGCAAAACAATGTTTATTCTATGAACTCAAGTTAACCTTTTTAAAACATATAGTGAACATCTTAGCAACCATTAATTCAAATACAACCCCCAAAGAATACAACACTAAGTAATGCTTAAGCTTTCCTTTTAACGTCCATAAGACTTTAAAAAAAACCTTTCAACAGAAGCACATCAGGTTTAAATTCACTACTGAGAACAGTTATCCCTCTGAATTCGACAAATGATCAAGAGATAGTCTTTGCATGGCAGAAAGAACAATAGTACACCTGCTTTGGCTGGCTTCTGCTCCAACACTGAAACAAAACCAAAAAAAATACAGACACACCCAAGCTTTCCTCAAAGTGAAACTAAAAGCAGAGCCAGAGCTCAGCTCCACCCACACTCTGACATCACTACAGTAATATGAGCAGACAAACATTACTTAAAGTGACATTCTCACGACAACAGCTTCTAATGCAGTTACGCCCTTCTTGAAGTAAGGCAACTAAAACTGTACTTAGCACTCCAAGATGCGGTCTCAGCAATGCTCTGTACAGTTGCAACGCTTCCCTACTTTTATATTATATTCCATTATCAATGAATGCCAAAATTCCATTTGTCTTCCTTACTACCTTCTGTACCTGGATACTAACTTTATGCAATTCATGCACAAATACCCCCAGATCCCTCTGCAACAAAGCATTTTGAAGTTCTCTCCATGTAACTAATAATTGCCCTTTTATTCCTCTGACCAAAATGGATAACCTCATACTTATCGACGTTAAATTTCATATGCCAGATTTTGGGCCACTCACCTAACCTATCGATCCATTTTCAAATGTATTATTTCCTCATTGCAACTTGCTTTCCCAGCTAGTTTTAAAAATATTTTTATTCTCCGTTTCCAAATTTTCTCAAAGAACTATAGCAAATTACTTAAACGCAATTTATCTTTCATAAAGCCGTGTTGACTCTCATGGGTTGCATTTTGAGTTTCCAAGTGTCCCTTTACTACTTCCTTAATAATGGACAATTTCCCAATGGCAGATGTTAAACTAACTACCTTTTGAACAGAGACATTGCATGCACCTTTTCCAATCCAGTGGAACCTTCCCAGAGTCCAGGGGCTTTTAGAATTTTATGACGAATATCTCCACTGTCTCCGTTGCTGTTTCCTTTAAGACCCTAAGATGTAGGCCTGGCTCTTGGGACCGGTCTGCCTTTATTCCCAATAGTTTTCTCTGTACTTTTTCCCCAGTGATGGCGACTGTTTTAAGTTCCTCCTTTTGAACAACCTCTGCATCACCTGTTACTTTTGGGATGGTGACAGTAATCCTGTGCTGCAGCTAAACATTGGGATAGAATACCATGGGATGGATTCTCCACTCCACGATGCCGAAATCGCGTTCGGCAACGGGGCGGAGAATCCGTTCTGACGCCAATATCGGGAGCGGAGCCGGTTTTCATACTCCCCGTCACCTGAAAATCGCCGTACTCTGGGAGTACGCCGTGCCGATTATCCACGGCCTCAGACCATGGCGATGCTCCTTCCCCGACCGGCCAAGTTCCCGACAGCATGGAATTCTCATGGTCTCACCTATCTGGCAATCTCGCATGGACGTTGCAGATTCAGTCCGGGGCTGCCACAGTCGGAGGAGGGTCAATCCGCGGGCGGCAGGCTTCATTCGGGGCTGGGGCACTGTGGACGGGCGGTCAGGGGGGCGCAAACGGCCAATGGGGGGCACTACTTTTGCGGTTCAGGTTCTCAGGCTCAGTCCGCTATGGAGCATGGCACGGCTGCTGCTGCCGTGTGCTCGCGCGGCCTCGGAACAGGAAGTGCTCAGGGCCGCATCGGCATCTAGAGCTGTGAGCTGTTTTCATGCCGGCGTGGAGACTTAGACTCTAAAACGGAGAATCCAGCCCCTTGTGTTTGGTGCTCTATTCAATAGCTATCCTAACCAAGTCAGCACAGAAGCTCAAAAGATAAGCGCCAGATAAGGGAGCCAATACGGCCCGTCAAGAGGCAGTATGTGGTTGTGGGGTGGTTGTGGGGGCTGAGGTCATTGTCTGTCAAGTACCATTCTTATGAACATACAAATAAGGATCAGAGTGGGCCATTTGGCCTCTCGAGCCTTCTCTGCCTTAACAAGATTATGATTGATCCGATGGTAACCCCAAATCTGCATCCTG
Source organism: Scyliorhinus canicula (assembly GCF_902713615.1). Lineage (NCBI taxonomy): Eukaryota > Metazoa > Chordata > Chondrichthyes > Carcharhiniformes > Scyliorhinidae > Scyliorhinus > Scyliorhinus canicula. The sequence continues at coordinate 31,576,492 of NC_052164.1, forward strand.
CCTGCCCCCGATAACCTCTCATCTTATAGGGGTTTCTCACAGTAACTTCATTTGAAGCTTACTTGTGACAATAAGTGATTTTCATTTTCATTCATTTCATCCCCTTGTTTACCAAGAATCTATCCATCTCTGCCTTAAAATTATTGAAAGACTCTGCTTCCATGGTCTTTTCAGGAAGAGAGTCCCAAAGACATGTGACGACCAAACCGTTTGAGGACAATTGAGGAATTCCAGTTTTATTATTTGTTCTAACCCAATAATTCCAGGTTGATCACTCACAGCATTTATCGCACACTGTCGGGAACTTATCTTTCCAAAGCTAGGACTTATATTCGTTAGTTCTATGGCTGAAGTTTAATTCAAACCTCCAGATTTATTTTCTCTTTTCAGCTTACTATCTTTTATTAGCTCTCTAAGGTCCCTTTTCTTTTTCTTTTCTTTCACTTCTAAAGAATCTAAGATTTTATTGGTTTCCTCATAACTCAACTCTGAGCCGTTACGTATTTGCTTGCAACCCTTTTCTCCACCGGGTGGAATATTTTGGTTGCACCGTCCTGATCAGAATGACTGCAGTGCCGACGATGCAACCCAGTGATAGTTTCAACATGATTGCCTTCTAATTGTACTCTATCTGACAATGTGGCTGCTCTGTGGTAATAAAACTGCTGTTCCAAAAGCAAAAATACTGCAGATATTGGAAATCTGAAATGAAAATAGAAAATGCTGGAAAGGCTGAGCGTATATTTTAGGCAGCATCTGTGGAAGGGGAAACAGAGATGATGGGCGGAATTTTGAATTGGCCATGGAGATAGGATCTGTGGCGAACAGGCCCACAATTTCCCACCATTGACTGTTGATAGGCATGCAGATCTCCTCACATGACCCAGTTATTCCAGGAAGATTGGGCGGGGGTGGGGGGGGGGGGGGGGGGGTGGCAGCACAGGGGTTGCCGAAGGCTGCACACCCTTAAGCCAATCTCCACACAGCGACTGGAATTTCTAGTCAGTGTGCGGGCCTCCAACTGAGGCTAAAACACGGCCAAGAGATGAAGGGGACCTCCCAGTGGCAGGTCAGTGGGCGTGAAAGAGGCAGAGAGAACTCCATTCAGCTAAAAAAAAAACTATCCCCACACCCTCCAGAGCCATTAGCCCATAGATGTCCAGTAACTTTCTTAAGAACATACAAACACGTGAAAAAGTAGCAGGTATAGTCCATTTGGCCACTCAGGCCACTTAATTAAATCATGGCTGACCTGATGATAACCTAGAAACTGTATCCTCCTAACACTGATACCCTATCATCCCCTTGCTTACCATAAATCAATCCACCAGTGCCTTAAAAATATTCAAAGACTCTACTTCCACTGCTTTTTCAGGAAGAGAGTGCCAAAGGCCCATGACCATGAAGAAAAATGGTGTTCTTTTAAAAAAAACTTTAAGATCACTTCAGAGGGCACGAAATTCAGCACAGACAGTAACCCAAGCCGGGAATCGAACCTGGGACTCTGGAGCTGTGATGCAACTGTGATAACCACTGTGCTACCATGCCCCACCACGCTAGTGTAAAAGACCTGTCCCATGTCGTACAAGGTCAAGACCAGGGTGAAAACCATAAAATCATAAAAAACATGTGAGCTATCTCAGGGCAGGGAACCCACTCCTGCAGGAGGGGGGACGCCCTCAACGTCCTTGGACCTACCTCCATATTAAACCCAAGTGCCGTCCTCTAGAGGATGAAGACTTGGGCTCAGAAATGGAAACTGAGGCGGCTGACCCGCAGGCGGAAGTCAACATCAAGAAAGGGCCCCCATCAGTGGCTCTTCAACGCTTGGAGAGGAAGCAACGATCCTCCATCCGCTTCACGCCCCCAGATGCAGCTCTGCAGATGGTGGGCTGAAGGCCAGACACAAAGAGACAAAAGAGGCATCGTTGTCGCAGGAGTGAGGGGGAGATTTGGACTTGGGGGGGGATGGGGCGGGATGTGGTAACCCGCACGCAGACCACCGGGAAATCACTCATCGATCTTTCCATAGGACTCATGGAGTATGGGTCCCTGTGGTAATGGGGGAAGGCCCGCCCAACTGTGAACTGTTACTGAGCCCTTTAAATGTCATCCCAGACCCAGGCCAGGTTAGTTCCAAGATGGGACATGCTCCGCAGGTGTAAATTTACTTTTGTGTTTAGAATTTAAACATTCACCTTCGTGTCTCCTGGATTATTACAGAAAATAAAGTTAAGATTTATTAAGTATACAGGGGCAGCAGTCGGTAAAGAAAGCAAATGGTATGTTGGCCTTCATTGCAAGAGGTTTCGAGAATAGGATATCCAGGGCCTTAGTGAGGCCACGACTGGATTGGATTGGGTTTATTTATTGTCACGTGTACCAAAGTACAGTGCAAAGTATTTTTCTGCATGCAGCTCAAACAGATCATTTAGTAAAAGAAAATAATTAATAGGGCAACACAAGGTACACAACGTAAATACATGGACGCAGGCATCGCATGAAGCATACAGGAGTGTAGTATTAATCAGATCAGTCCATAAGAGGGTCGTTTAGGAGTCTGGTAACAGCGGGGAAGAAGCTGTTTTTGAATCTGTTTGTGCGTGTTCTCAGACTTCTGTATCTCCTGCCCAATGGAAAAAGTTGGAATAGTGAGTAAACTGAGTGGGAGGGGTCTTTGATTATGCTGCCCTCTTGCCCAAGGCAATGGGAGGTATAGATAGAGTCAATGGATGGGAGGTTGGTTTGTGCGATGGACTGGGCGGTGTTCACGACTCTCTGAAGTTTCTTGCAGTCTTGGGCCGAACAGTTGCCATACCAGGCTGTGATGCAGCCAGATAGGAGGCTTTCTATGGTGCACCTGTAAAGGTTGGTAAGAATCAATGTGGATGTGCCGAATTTCCTTAGATTCCTGAGTTACTTAGGCGCTGTTGTGCTTTCTCGGTCGTAGCTTCAGCGTGGGTGGACCAAGAATATTGTGTGCAATATTCTGGTCTCCTTATCCGAGGAAGGATGTTCTTGCTCCAGAGGGAGTGCAGAGAAGGTTTATCAGATTGATTCCTGGGATGGTGGGACTAATGTATGAGGATAAATTGAGCATCTTGGATTGTATTCACTGGAGTTCCGATGAATGACGGGGGAAACACATAGAAACCTATAAAATACTAACCGGGCTAGACAGGGCAGATGCAAGAAGGATGTTCCAGATGGTGGGGGTGTCCAGAACCAGGGTTCACAGTCTGAGGCTACGGGTAGCTCATTTAGGACAGAGATGAGGAGGGATTTCTTCACCTAGAGTGATTGGCCTATGGAATCTGGGACTACAGAAAGTCATTGAGGCTAAAACATTGGGCGCAATTTTCATTTTGCATTGTGCTCGTGCCAATCCTGTTGCATCGGAAACATTGTGGGAGAGGCCCAAAATGGGCTTCACGCCGTGCGCAAATCCACGTGCCACTCACCCAACCTGCAGTGCCTGCCGTAATCCAGGTAATGATATTTAAATTATCCATTAGCCTCATGTAAATATACAGGGCCGGTTTGACGGCCGCAGTCTCCCAGTTCCACTGAGTCACCGGCTGCACCGGCGAGGCCTCACCTGTGCGCCGATTAGTAATGGTCTCCACTAGACATGATGGCCACTTTAAGGGTCTCAGAGGCTATTGGAGCTCCCCAGGTAGTTGAGGACAGGAAAGGACAGTGCCCTGACGCTCACCCTGGCAGTTGAACCCCCTGGCAGTGCCATCCCAGCACCCTGGCAGTGCTGCCAGGGTGCCATGTTGGCACTGCCAGTGAGTCAGGGGCAGTGCGCAGGTGCCAGACTGTAAGGGCCAGAGTGCCAAGTTGGCACTGCCAAGGGTCAGAGTCTGAAGGGGGCCAAGCCCATGAAAGGGGGAGGAGAAGGGTGGGTATGAAGAGGTGTCATGAAGGTTGGGGGGGGGGGGGGTGAAGGGGTGGGGGTTCCTGAAAGGTGGGGCACTGAAAAGAAAATACCTTAAAGGTGGGTTGGCCCTCACCTATGCCATATCGGTGTATGCTCACTTGGGGGGATGGGGAGATACCCATGTCTAATGGGAGGGGGGTTTGCATTGTCCATGGGCGGGGGTGTGGGCGTGTGGGGGACCCTCAATCTCACTGAGAGATTGCGGCACCCTATCTAAATGGTGCACCTATCTCTGAGGAGCCTGCGAGTTTAGGTCCCCACTGCAGAAAACAAATTCTAAATGTGAGCTAGACCGGTGAGAAACTCCCCGAGCCAAAATAAACTAAGTGTGGGTGAAAAGAAATCTGGATCTGACAAAAAAAGCCAATGGGAAACATCCCGACAAACATGCCCACAATGACACAGGAGAATCGCACCCATTGTGTGTTTTCAAGAAGCAGCTAGATATAACACTTTGGATGAAGGGATAAGGTGGGGAAGGTGGAATCAGGCCATTGAGTTGGATGAACTGCCTCATCATAATGGAGCAGACACAAAGGGCTGAATGGTCTCCTCCTGCTCCTATTTTCCATGTTTCTATGTTTCCAAGAGGCATAACCACTATGCGTGCTGTTGAAACATAGATTCTTTCATTCTCCTTCTGGTCTTCCTCTTGATCTCCCATCAATATGGCAGTCCTCAATCGGCAAAATGCACAATGCAATTTTCAATGTATTACAGCCATCAACCTGAAGTGTGAACTAGTTTTCTCTGCCCACAGATACTGCCCAAGTATTTCTCGCATTTTTAATTTTTATTCGACCGCAAATGTTGAGTTCACCACCATTCCCCAACATTTCCAGCATCTCCCTTGGCTAGTTTTACACAAAAGGATGGAAAGTTGAGTATGAATCAAGTTGACTGTTGGCGCATTCAATTTATCATTCACTGGACACCTCTGGTCCCCAATCAACCTCATCGTAGCATCATATATGTGTCTCTAAAATGTGTTTGATATTCAGCATTGGATCTAAGTGTGTCTGATTAATCTTTGCAATTTCTGGATTCTGGGAAGTTTGTTGACATTCTCATGCTTTAGGTGAATTAAGCTGAATTTCTTCCATCTGTTCTTCTGGTTTAAGTATTAATTTAGCTCTCTAACTGCAGATTCATGCCAATACAGAAGCTGGCTTGTACACACAAGGTTTAGGAAATTACTTGGTAATTGATGTTGAGTTTCTTCTGATAAAGTGAGGCCCCTGTTTGTTGCTTAATAGCAAAACAAGAGCAGCTCAGCATTGTAATTAAGTTGAGTTTAGTTGATAATAAAAGTGCCCAGAAACAAGTGGCATTGCACAAAATATCACACGGCTCTTTCCTGTAAAATACTTGGATCCGTTTTAGAGGAACTTTTGTAATATCCTAGAAAAGTACTATTAAAATAAAAACCTCTCAGTTTTCTGGGCTATCAAGGGTACATGGTCCCTAGGCAAAAACAAAGTGAGACAGTAACGTCTCTATTTAGTGGTTTGAGTTGTTTGAAGGACTAATGGGCTTTTTCCAAGTTCAGTCCTTGGCTTGTGTTGAATTAGGAATTGGCCCAGAGACCAATTGTCGCTGTTGGCAGGTTATATTTGGTTTTCATGCCTCAGGACAGATAAGGTGTAAATTAGTTGTCTACTGGCTGCTACTTCTCACTGGGAGTGTATGCGTGGATGACAAGTGAGAACAAAGTCTATCGCAACTTGTGATATTGCAAATTTACAAACTCGTTGATTGGGAAATCATCATTGCGCTCATTCATCATTTTATTAGGAATGAGAGGAACGCTAGATCAATATTTACAACTTAATACACTTCACAAAGAGCTGCACACTGTAACCTCTCCAGTTCAGACTATGTCAACTCATGATTTTGGAATTTTCTGGATTATAAATTGTTGTCAGAATGCCGCATCACAAGTGTGTGAACTGGAAAACACTAGAAATTATTATTGTGCTGAAAATTAGAATAGTGGTAGAACATTATGAAGCAGTAATAAAGTTTGTTTTACTTATCCAAATGTTTCTTCTCCCAAAGTAGTGCTGAATGGTTGGGCGGCAAGTCCTTGCGTTACTTGGGTCCATTCAAATCATTTCCGGAAAACTGGGGCTGGATTCTCCGCAGCCCCGTGCCAAATGGCGGAGACTCCAATTTCACACCAAATCGTGCCCATGTCGGTTTAGTGATTCTCTGGGACCCGAGAATCGGCTTGTTCGTGGTGTTCTCCACGCGGCTGGGGGCCATTGACAAAGGCCCGCCCGGTGATCCTCCGCTTCCAACCAGCCACGTTCCCAACAGCATGGTTCTAACAACCTATTGCCGTTCGGGAAGATCGTGTGGCAGCTGCGGACTCAGCCCGCGGCCACCCTGGTGGGGGGGGGGGGGGGGGGGGGGGGGGGGGGGGCGGGGGGGATCGGGTACCGGGGTGGGTGGACCTTATGGGCGGATGGGGACGAATTGGGCTGGTTGGATCATCGGACGCACAACCAATTGGGGGTGCCTACATTTTGCACTGCCTCTGCGGTCCGAGTCCGCCCTGCCGCTCAGCGCGGCCGCCACCATGCACGTGCGCGGACTCGAAACCAGAAGTGCGGGGGCCCGTATCCGCAGCTAAAGCTATGTGAATCACTCTGGGCCCCTGCTAGCTCCCTGCAGGTGAGTGAATTGGATGAGTGAAACACCAGCGTTTTTATGCCGGCGTAGGGACATTTTTGGGAAAATCCAGCCTCTGGTGTTTCCAAATAATAGATGGAGAGTTTACGGTGTATAGTTTTGGAAAGTGTTATGATCCTAGGCCAAGGTTTTTCAAAGTGAGGGTTACGACCCGCAGGTGGGGTCCGAATTGGTGTCAGGATCTATTGGCTGCGCCGTACCCACTGTGGTCCAAATCGCGTGAGAAGCACTGAACAGCCACTACGGACCTTTCAATTGAGAATGGCAGTCGCTGCCACATTTTAAATTAAACTAAATGAGCTGTGTGCTCTCTTTGGCCTCAAGCAGCAGCGGAGTGCAGGTCACTTGCCCTACATGTACACTTGATGTCAAGCGTCCTCCACATATGTGTTTTTGGTGCCAAATCATGGAGCAGAGCTGCTTCCATTTTCTAGCTGCTGGGAAGAACACTGTGAAGATGGATAGTTTTCTTAAAAGTAAGAGAAAACCAGAGACTCAAATAGGCAGTGTACCTACTGGACTGGATCTCACATCTGAATCTGCTCGAGAGAACTACTCAGGAGAATAAGTATAAGCTCTAGGCTCTGTAGTATAATGATGATTTCTTGAGATATGGTTTTGTCAATTGTGCTAAACAAATAAGGATGCAAAACTCATGTGTGTTATATGCAGGGAAGTACTGGCAAATGAGAGGAGAAGTTTCAAATTTTGAAAGAAAAGTGGTGGGTGAAAAATTCCTTTTGAGGTTGAGACCCCAGAGTTTGTTATTGGCCCATAACGTCCTCTCCGGGCAGTGACTTAAGTCGCTGGTCCGTTGCACATGTGCGGCGTAATGACCGGAAGTGCAGGCGTACGAGCATGCGTCCTGGAAGTGTGAGGCATTTAAACTCTCTGCCAATTTTTTCCCCCTGGCCTGAAGCCCTGCGCTGTGCTGGAGCTGCTGAATGAAATATGCAGGGACGGCGCTAACTTGGACGACTTTCCCTGATGTTAGGTGAGTTTTTACACCTTTTTAATTTGCACTTTTATTTTTCGGTCCAGCAGAAGCAGGAGACATCGGGAGACTTTATTTGGTCGGTTAATGTTTAACTTTATTAGTGTTTAGCGTTTATAAATACGTTTAAAATGTAAAGAAAGTGAAAGGGAGATATATATTTTTTTATATTGTTTGTCATGAGGCTGTTAATTCCATTAAACGGGTACTTTACTGTATTATGTGAGTTTGGCGTCACAGAAAGTGAAACGAAGATTTTTTTTTAACTTTGGTTTAGGATGAGGAACTATAATGTATTGAATGTGGTGATCACTCACTAACGAGTATGATTGTCCACCTAAGATAGTCCGTGTTTCTGGTCACAGGTTCTGTGGGTCCTTGCATGCCTGATATGCTCAATCCCAGAGCCACATCTTCAATCACTCACTTGGCAGGAGTTTCCAAAAGGTGGGATCGGTCCTTTGATGCTCATGGGTATTTCTTTTTCAGGGTGTTCTTGAAGAATTGTGAGCCTTCAGTCAGGAGGTTCCTCCAAGTAGGTCTCTTCTGAGCAAAGGTCTCCCAGGCATTAAATTCTGTGTTCCATTCCTTAATGTCAGCCTTCAAGGTGCCTTTGAAGAGCTTCCTTTGTCCTCTTCTTGTTCAGGATCCTTCCTTGAACTTAGTGAAGACGATTTGATTCGGCGATTGAGCTATGACATTCTAAGAATATGGGTGGCCAAGCAAAGTTGATTTCAGATGGTCAATATCTCAATATTGGTGCTATTGACTCCTTCAAGGACACTAATGTTAGCATGCCTGCCGTGCCAGCTGATTCAGAGCTAAAGTACATTTAGATTTTGCAATGTATTTTAAGCTGTGTTGTTTAAGAGTCTCCCTGATGTAATGTCATCCTTACAAGCCTCAGTGATTACTTCAAATGCTTCAACAAAGTTTAATGCCTTCATTGACATATGTAAGCCTCCTGTAAGCTAATTTGAACTATCTCTGACAGTTATTGCAGCAAAATAATTACCACCCTTAAGAGTGTACTGCCAAAGGCAGGGGTGGGCAAACTTTTCCGTGCAAGGGCCACATTCAAAAATTCACAATTCACAAAGGGCCGCATAGTATATTAAGTAAAATAATTACTTCACCCGGTTATGATTCTGGGCGCCTCATATAGAACATAGAACAGTACAGCACAGAACAGGCCCTTCGGCCCTCGACGTTGTGCCGAGCAATGATCACCCTACTCAAGTCAATGTATCCACCCTATACCAGTAAGTAACCCAACAGCCCGCCTCCATTAACCTTAAAAACAATTTTAAAAAAAAAAAAATTTTTTTTTAAATTTTTTTTTTTTTTTTAATGACTTGGCGGGCCGCAGAAATACCTTTGGCGGGCCGCATGCGGCCCGCGGGCCGTAGTTTGCCCACCCCTGGCCAAAGGACATCCCAAAATGATGTCAGAGGAGATGAGTGTCAGGACACTGCGCCTTTACAGTTGCTGTTTTCGGACTTTGAGCTTGTAACATTAACAATTGATATGTCAAAACCATCCCCTCTTCCTTTTCCCTTCCTCCTTCATCTTCAAAAATAGACGCACCATTGTGTTTATGTGGAAAAATATATTTTATTGACTGCTGTGTTTAAGTTAAAAAAATTAATTTTATTGCAAGAAATTTGTAAAACTTGAGGTAGTTTAATGTCACTGTTCAGCTGATAACAGAATTTAAGAGCAGCTCGGGGGCGCAGTGGATAGCACTGCTGCCTCACGCCGCCGAGATCCCAGTTTCGATACCCGCCCTGGGTCACTGTCCGTGTGGAGTTTGCACATTCTCCCTGTCTTACCTCCACAACCCAAAGATGTGCAGGTGGATTAGCCACGCTAAATTGCCCCTTAATTGGAAAACATGAATTGGGTACACGAAAGTAAAAAAAAAAATTAAAAATCTTTAATAAAATGGTGAAAAAATTGATTTCAAAGTTACATATGATTAATAAATGTTTTATGTTGAACGTTACAAGCTTCTGCATATGTCTTATTGAAACATCAAAACACAACATTTAATTATGAGATATATTTAAGATAATTGAAGTAAACAAGGCAGAAACACAATAACATGGGTAACACACTGGTTATCACTGCTGCCTCACAACACCAGGGCCCCGTGTTGAATTGGGACCTTGGGAAACTGTGTGGTGTTTGCATATTCTCCCCGTGTCTGCATGGATTTCCTAGAACCATGGAATAGAATTATAAAATTTCTACAGAGCAGAAAGAAGCCATTCAGCCCATCGGGTCTACACCATCCCTCTGAAAGAGTACCCTACCTAGGTCCACTCCCCCGCCCTATCACCAGACACTAAGGGGAAACTTAGCCTGGTCAATCCACCTTAACTGAACACCCTTGGACTGTGGGAGGAAACCAGCACACCCAGAAGAAACCCACACTGACATAGAGAGAATGTACAAACTCCACACAGTCACCCAAGGTCGGAACTGGACCCAGGTCCTTGGCACTTTGATGCAGCAGTTTACACACCTTTAAAACACGTGTTAAATATATTGCCTGTTATGTTGAATATAAATCAGCTGTTGAAATGCCTGCCTTCAATGGACATTCCCAAGCTGGCTGTGTCAAAAGGGGGCAGGGCTGCACTCCTCCTGTGCTGCACTGGAGCCTGCACAGACCGATGCGCTGGATGCCCGAGGCTGTCGCACCAAAAGAAAGGTTGGATACAATATCCAAGTGCAGGGAAGGGCATAATTTTTTGTATTACAATCGACGGCCCGTGGCTTTCCGTAGGAAACCGGAAATTAAGGGCCAATAACTTACAGCTGACTCCAAATTAAACGACTATGACGCTGACATGTGTTACCACATTAAAAACACGGCAAAAGCCCATGAAGCTGTCAACCTTCTGGAGCAGTATCTTCTAGGACCATCCACTGCTGAGTAAAACACGTATTTTGTTGCAATTGCCCCTCACGACGACCTACATGTGCGAAGTTGGATTTTCCATTTCCTTTTTTAAAAAATATTTTTATTCAATTTTTATATCTGTACACTATACAATAGATGAGCAAGATGGTTATTAAGGTGAAGACGGCACAAAGGAACGGCTGAAGTCTGCATCTGATATGCACATTTCCCTCTCCTCCTTTGAACCTGATTGTGAGGACCAAGCAGGATCCAAGCATTAATGGTCAGTGAACATGGCATGGGTCACGAAGGTCGGCCGGCATGGGTCCTCACGGTCAGCTGATTGACAAAAGTGGGTCTTGGGGAAATAAAGTTTGAAAAAACTGCCCTCGACAGTCAGATTTTGGTGCATACCAGTTAAGGACCAATAATGTTTTGTATAAAGTAGACAGAAGTTTGTGATTCAAGACACTTGCTCAGTGAATAAAGCCCTGAGATTCCACAAGTATTGAACAAACAAAAATAGGCTTTACTGGACAAGGTCAAAAAGATGAAACAATTAACAATACCTAACGCTCTAACATTTCGGGTTAATAAAAGGTACATGTGAATTGACAGGCAAAAGATGGTCAAACATAGAACATAGAAGCACAGAACAGGCCCTTCGGCCCTCGATGTTGTGCCGAGCAATGATCACCCTACTCAAACCCACGTATCCACCCTATACCCGCAACCCAACAACCCCCCCCCCGCTTAACCTTACTTTTAGGACACTACGGGCAATTTAGCATGGCCAATCCACCTAACCTGCACATCTTTGGACTGTGGGAGGAAACCGGAGCACCCGGAGGAAACCCACGCACACACGGGGAGGACGTGCAGACTCCACACAGACAGTGACCCAGCCGGGAACCGAACCTGGGACCCTGGAGCTGTGAAGCATTTATGCTAACCACCATGCTACCGTGCTGCCCCAAACACACGTGGGCTTCTTCTGAGCATTATTTACGCGGCGCCACTTTACATGGCGCCAAGGCCCGGCGCACAGCGCCGCTCCTAGCCCCCCGGGGCTGGGAGAATAGGGGGCGAGGAGCGGCCTCCGACGAAGGAGTGAAACACTCCGGTTTTCACTCCACCGTCGGCACTTTGGGCGCGATTCTCCGCTCCCCACGCCGCGTGGGAGAATCGCAGGAGGGCCGGGCGACTCATTTCACGCCCCCCTGGCGTCCTCCAGGCGTCCCCCACAATTCTCCCACCCCCCGCTCGGAAGAATCGGTGCTCACCGTTTTTCACGGCGACCAGTGATTCTCCGGCCCGAATAGGCCGAGAGGCCTGCCGTTCGCGACCGTTTCACGATGGCGGCAAGCACACCTGGTCGCTGCTGTCGAGACATGGGCGTCAAAGGCCCGTTTGAAGCTTGTGGGGGGGCGGAGAGGGGATTGAGCACCACGGCCGTGCTCGGGAGGGGACTGGCACGCGATCGGTGCCCACCCATCGTCGGGCCGGCATCTCAAAGCGACGCACTCTTTCCCCTCCGCCGCTCCGCAAGATCAAGCCGCCACGTCTTGCGGGGCAGCGGAGGGGAAGACGGCCACTGCACTTGTGTGAGTTTGAGCCTTCAGCCGTCGTGATGTCAGCCGCACATGCGCGGGTTGGAGCCGGCAAACCTGCGCATGCGCGGCTGACGTCACATAGGCGCCGCCGTCGCGTCGTCCGGCCGCCGAGAATAATGGAGCGCGGCTCCTAGCCCCCCCGGGTGTGGGTGAATACGGTGAGAGGAGCAGCCTTCGAGGCCGTCGTGAAACTCGGCCGAGTTCACGACTGCCTTCCCGATTTTTCCCGGGAGCGGAGAATTCCGCCCTCAGTCTCCCGTTGGGAGAATCCCGCCCCTGGTCTATAAACCACACTGTGTGGAAATCACTCTGATTTTGTCCAGCGTGACCAATTAATGGTCAGTAGGTGGGCTCACCGCTCGAGGCCGGAGGGCCAATCAGAAGACTTTCAGCTTGAAAAGAATAGCTGGCCACAATGGAAGTTACATGAGAGAGAGGGTGCTTCAAAATGGTGCCCTCTCTCCAAATCATTTTAATTTAATCTAAAAACTGGGTTTTGTAGCCAGGTGGCACTGTTGTGGGGATAGGGCAGCCCAGAGATAATGCAGCTTCTAGCAAGCAGCACCTCTAAACCTGCCTGGAGAATGGACCCTGTGGCCTACCATTGGGAACCTATTTCCAGGATCTCTTGCTGCCAAACTCCTCTCTCCCTGGTTCCAAACTGGCCAGCTCTATTTATGCAGGGAGTCTGCTAATGATTTCTCCGCCCCCCCCTCATTGGGGAAGCTCATACTCCCACAGGATTGTGGGATTGTCATTAGTCCCCAGCCAATGGTAAGCAGGCAGGTTATAACATAACTGATTTGAAGTGGTTGTTAAATTCCTACACCCACTATCCACTTCCTGTGGGTCATTAGTCCTCCTGACCGCTCCATCCCACCTCCATGTAAATGGCCCCAGAGGTGGGATGGATTCAAGGAATTGGCACATTGATTAACAGTGCAATTTCTCACACTCATCTACCTCCAACCAGGCCTGAAAATCAAGCACCTTGTTTTCCAATTGGATGATTTTTAATTGTCAGTCATGCACCAGTTTTCTTACCATCTCAAATATTGTTTTAACTACTAAAAAGTGTTCCAAGTGAAATAAAACAGCATCCTTTTTAACGATACTGCTCTGGGGTCGTTTGTTGAAGCTTCCAGAAGATTCGTCTTTGATTCCTGGAAATGTCAAACCAGATGGGTTGACAACCCTATGTACAGATCATGGTCTACATAATACAGACCCCACCTCTTAAACTGTACACACTTAATAACTGGAAGCTCCCGACATCGGACAAATAGTGCAAATCATACGCCCAGAGAGGAGTCAATTACAAAGACTTTATGAAGATTGCCAACTCCTTTGTACTTCACTTCCCTTTTATTGTCTGCACTCACCAATTTAAAAAGTTCTGCTGTTTCAGGCAAAGGCAGGTATTCAAGCAACTTCAATCCTTTGTTCGCATCTCATTGAAGTGTGGTTGTGTAATGAACTCCAATTGGCTTTATTGGTTGGCCAATTGGAGTATGAGCTCTCTCAATGATAGCTCATTGAGGGGGCCCATATAAGCACCTGTGTAGGCTTTGTGAGCCAGTCTTAAGTTGACTGGACTGCTAGCAGCACTGTTTGTAGCTGCTCCTGTAATATCGTTATTGTAAATAAATATTGGTGTGGTGACGGAACTCCTGCCTCCCGTGGATTACTACAGATTGAGTAGATGCAAATTTTAGTTTTGATATTGATTCAGAGACAACTGTTGATAATTGCAAGAGTCAGCCAGGTAGAGGAGACTACAGCCGATCTTGATTATTTTAAATTGGCAACTGAACTATTTCCACTGTGGGCAGAAAACATCCTGGTGACCAGATGAGGTTGGCGGTACAGGTGTGGAGTCAGTTACATTCAACTAAGAGGTGGCTGTTTCTTTGCAATAACCGATTATGCTTCTATCGTCAAACGTGTGTAGTAACCAAATGGGGCTGTTTAGCACAGGGCTAAATCACTGGCTTTTAAAGCAGAGCAAGGCAGGCCAGCAGCACGGTTCAATTCCTGTACCAGCCTCCCCGAACAGGCGCCAGAATGTGGCGACTAGGGGCTTTTCACAGTAACTTCATTGAAGCCTACTTGTGACAATAAGCGATTTTCATTTTTCATGACATTAACACAATTTGCCTGCTGTAAGTGATGGGAACTGTATTTGACTTATGTACTAACCAACTTTGAAGAAAAACAATCAACATTACACACTGACGTTTTTAATGAACATTATTTGTGAGTAACTTTAACATCATACCAACTGGCATAGCTGAGATCACTGTTTTCCTTGTGATACTGGACGGAACTATAGAATTGTTACAGAGCAGAAGGATGCCATTCAGCCCCTTGTGTTTGCACCTGCTCTGTGAATGAAAGTGCCATTCTCCTACCTTCTCCCTGGAATCCTCCACATTGTTTCTTTTCAAATCATTGTCTCATTCCCTCTGAATGCCTCGACTGAACCCGCCTTCGCTGTGCTCTATGGGCGTACATTTCAGACTCGAACTACCCCTAACCACTCACCGTGTGAAAACGTTTTGCTTCCTTTACCAACTACCTTAAATCTCTGCCCTCTGGTTCACGATCCTTTTGCCAACGTATTCTATCCCGGCCGCTCATGGTTTTGAATACTTCTAGCAGATCTCCTCTGAGCCTTCTTTTCTCCAAGGGAGAGTCCAAACTTCTGGAAACTATTTTCATAACTGAAGATTTTTATCCCTGGGACCATTTTTATAAACTTCTTCTGCACTCTCCCCAATCACTTCCTTCTCAAATTACGGCACCCAGTACTGTACGCAGTACTCCAGCTGAGGCCTAACTAATGTCTAATACAGGCTGAACATAACCCCCTTGCTTTTGAACTCTATGCACCTATTAATAAAGCCTGTGATAAGATGTGCTTTGTTAACTGCATCCCAACCTGTCCCGCCACCTTTAATTGCTTATGAACATATGCACCAAAGTTCCTCTGTTCCTGCATACCCTTAGAGTACTCTCCATTTCATACTCCCTTTTCATGTTCTCCCGACATCTCTGCAAATTGAACTTCAACGGCCACTTATACGCCCATTTCACTAATTTCTCTATGGCTGGAATTTCAAGGTGATCAGGCGTGCACACCTGACCCGGAAGACCGTTAAATCACGTGTGATGTGCATACGTCAGATGAATATCCAAAAGTCATTGAGCACTCGTACATTTCAGTCGCGGGCACAGGTGTGGATCGGCAGCACGTCGCTGATAATAACAGATATATTTTAGGGGCTTAAAATCCCAACGGATCACAAATGTAACGTTGCCCGTGCAATTTTAAGCTCGCTGCATGACAATGGCAGGGGGACCAGCCAAATTTGTTCTTTTTGCATGCAAGGGTGAGATAGAAAGCTCCTGCAGCAAACGCTGGCTGAGGAGTCGGGCGTTTTGTAGGGGTGAGGGTGATTCATGTTCCGGTGTATTGATAGAGTCTTTCTGTGTTGGGTACATCAGAGTGTGGAGCTCAAATGAAATTCCTGTACTCTGGCACCGCAGTTTTGGGTCCCTCTATCACCCTCACGCATGGGTGAAGCACATTAGGCAACTGGCTGATAGGATTATCCATTCATCAGGGAGTGCAGCCTTCACGGGATCCACACCAGCAAACACTGTTATATCTGTACGGAGTTGGAGAAGTAGAGAGACTGACAATCAGTTAGGACTTCCATCCTCGGATTCTCAAATCCCCAAAGCCTCCCCATCCTCGCATGTTCTGCCTTCTCCCAGAGTACCATCTAGCGAGCCTCTTGTGCTGGCAAACTTTGCTCTGCACACTCACCCCAGGCCACATCAGGAGCCCCTGGACTCCAGACCCCAGACTTCTGCTGGGAACATTAGGGAGACCGTTTTCAGCTGCCCCATTCAGCCACGCACTTTGGTCGCTAGAAGATCCACAGTGCTGAAGCCCTGCTCTTTAGTGTTTGATTGTTGGCAGCTGTCTCTATGGTGATGGCACGCCGAGAGTTCAGGCACTGTGTTAAGGCTTCAAAGTTTGTCGTACAGGTAGTGCAGTAATCATCCTCTGAGACATGGCTCATGTACCCTCGAGGAGGCAGTTGACTGTTGAGGACATTTATGTGCTATCACAACTAACAAGGCTAATTCCTCATTTGAAATAACCTTCAGCTGTGAAGCTAGAGGCTGCTCACAGTCAACTGGAGTGAAATTGAATTTCAGGATAGAAACTGCAGCAGGGCTCTGTTCTTGAAGTGTCTGGTAGGACAGACAGGCAACAGTTGTGGTTGCCCTGCTATGGGTTACCACAATATTTAAAGATGGATCAAATGCCTCAGAAATCCAACTCCCCTCACCCAATCCTACCCCCCCCCCCCCCCAACCACACCCCTTCAAAACACTGGGTCAGCATCTCTGGTGCGCTTGAGCTGCATGCTGGAAAATGGAGATGTCTACCTGCCTCCTCACTTCCCCGCAGTAGCCATTGCGCCAGCTTCACGATTTTGAGAAGGACTACTAAACAACGCCCGCATGACTCCCCACTGGGGTCTTGATAATAAGGGGTCAGGGGTTATGGGGAGAAGGCAGGAGAATGGGGATGAGAAAAATATCAGCCATGATTGAATGGCATAGCAGAATCGATGGTCCGAGTGGCCTAACTCTGCTCCTATGTCTTATGGTCTTATGGGGAGTAGGGTAATTCCCGGCAAGCCGTTGACTTCAGTCTTATTAATGATGTTAAAATGAATGCAAATGAGGATTAATGATAGTCTCGCCATTTATGGGTGTGATCTGGAACCCGCCATTGGGAGCAGGTCGGCTGAATCGCAAAATGGTTTGCACCGTCGCAAATTCCAATTTTGACTTTTTTGTGTGTGCTGTTCACCCAGCGTGTTTTGATCCATCCCGGGTGTAACGCGTTAGCTGAATCACGCCCCACAAGTCTGTTGTGTGGCACTGTAATGAACGCTTCTCAGAAGTCCATATACATGACAGTGTCAGCATTACTCTCATTGACCGTCTCTGTTACCTCATTGGAAAATTCTAGCAAGTTAGTTAAACACAATTTTCATGAAGAAGTCCATGCTGGTTCTCCTTAATTAACCTGTATTTGTCAATCTCTCCCAAATTATCATTTCTAGAACTTTTCCACCACCAAAGTTAAACTGACCGGTCTGTAGATTCTGGGCTTATCCTTGCCCCCATTTTTGAATAAGTGTTTAATGTTTGTAATTTGCATCAAAATGAGATGTCAACTTGATGAAGCTATGACAGAGGACTATTTTCATGCCAAACAACATAAGCAGCAAGTAATAGAGTTAAGCAATTTTGAAATGAGCGCATCAGATCTAAGCTCTGCAGTCCTGCCACATCGGGAATAATGGTGGACAATCAAGCTACTCACGGCAACCGGGCAGCACGGTGGCCTAGTGGTTAGCACAACCGCCTCACGGCGCTGAGGTCCCAGGTTCGATCCCAGCTCTGGGTCACTGTCCGTGTGGAGTTTGCACATTCTCCCCGTGTCTGCGTGGGTTTCGCCCCCACAACCCAAAAATGTGCAGAGTAGGTGTATTGGCCGTGCTAAATTGGCCCTTAATTGGAAAAAATAATTGGATAATCTAAATTTATAAAAAAGAAAGAAAAAAAAAAAAGCTACTCACGGCAGAAGGAGGCTCCACAAATATCCCCATTCTCAATGATGGAGGAGCCCGGCATGTCAATTCAAAAGATAAGGCTGAAGCATTCACAAAAATCTTCATCCAGCAATGCCAAGTGAATGATCCATCTTGGCCTCCTCCAGAGGCCCCAACATCACAGATACCAGTTTTCAGCCAATTTGATTCATCCCATGTGATCTCAAGAAACGGCTAAAAGTACTGGATGCTGGACAATATTCTGGCATTAGTACTGAAGACTTGTGCTCCAGAACTTGCCACACCCCTAGCCAAGCTGTTCCAGTATAGCTGCAACACAGGCAACTACTCGACAATGTGGCAAATAGCCCAGTTATATCCTGTACACAAATAGCAGCATAAACCTAACATGGCCTATCAGCCTACTCTCAAACCTCAGCAAAGTGATGGAAGGGGTCAACGACTGTGCCAACGAACGGCACTTGCTTAGCAATAACCTGCTTACTGACACTCAGTTTGGGTAACATCAGGGGTACTCAGCTCCTGATCACATTACAGCGTTGGTTCAAACATGGACAAAAAAGCTGAACTGCAGAGGCAAGATGAGAGTGAGCCTTTGACATCAAGGCAGCATTTGATTGAGTCTGGCTTCATGGAGCCCTAGCAAAACTGGAGTCAATGGGAATCAGGGGGAAAACGCTCCATTGGCTGTTTCTTACCTTGCACAAAGGAAGATGTACCGGGACATCATTGCAGGAGTTCCTCAGGGTAGTGACCTAGGCTCAAACATCTTCAGCTGCT
This sequence comes from Scyliorhinus canicula, assembly GCF_902713615.1. Lineage (NCBI taxonomy): Eukaryota > Metazoa > Chordata > Chondrichthyes > Carcharhiniformes > Scyliorhinidae > Scyliorhinus > Scyliorhinus canicula. The sequence goes on from NC_052164.1 coordinate 31,595,087, forward strand.
CCATCAATGACCTACCTCTTAACATAAATGTGGGGATTTTCGCTAATGATTGCTCAATGTTCAGCATCATTCCTGACTCCTCAGACACTGAAGCAGTCCACATGCAAATGCAGCAATACCTGGAAAATATCCAGGCTTGGGCTGATAAATTCCATGTAACATTCACGCCACACAATTGCCAGGCAATGACAATCTCCAATAAGAGATAATTAAACCATCGACTCTTGATATGCAATGGCATTACCATCACTGAATCCCCCACTATCAACATACTGGGAGTGTGATGGAGTACTCTCCACTTGCCTGGATGAATGTCGCTCCAACAACACTTAAGAAGCTCAATGCCATCCAGGACCAAGCAACCCGCTTGAGTGGTACTCGTTCCAAAAACATTCAATCCCTCCACCACCAACGCACCAGCCGTGTGAACCTACTACAAGGTGCACGGCAGGAACTCACCAAGGCTCCTTCGGCAGTGCTATCCAAACCCATAATCGCTACCTGCTAGAAGGACAAGGGCAGCAGATACCTGGGAACTCCGCCACTTGGAAGTCCCCCTCCAAGTCATTGACCATCCTGACTTGGAAATGTATCGCCGTTCCTTCTGTCTCTGGGTCAAAATCCTCCCTAACACCCTCCCTAACAGCACAATGAGTTTACCTACACCACATGGACTGCAGCGGTTCAAAAAGGCAGCTCACCATCACTTTCTCAAGGCCAATTAGGGTTAGGCAACAATGCTGGCTGTAAAATTGAATATAAAAAACAGATTATGCTTCAACAAGTACTTCATTGGCTGTGAAGCACTTTGCGACATCCAGTGGTCAATAAAAGGGATATATAAATGCAAATCTTTCTTTTTAAATAACTATCAATCTCCTTCCTAAGCATATAGTAATTCAGTTCCTTTTCAAAGGTATCTGTTGACCCACAATTAACTACTTTTTTGGTAGACTGTTTCACAGGTTCACTCTCCTGTGGGAGAGAAAACATTTTTCATTATTCCCTAACCTTGTTTGGGGCATGTGCATTTTGAAATTGAACCTTAAAATGCTCGCTATGCAAGCTAAAGAGCCTACTGTTCTGGTTATCTATATCTTTCATTTGTCCAAAGGCTTACATTATGTTCCTCTCAGGCTTATTTTCTACAGTGAAAATTGGTAGTCATCTGAGTCTTTCTTTATATTTTCGGTCCCTAAGGTCTGGGATCATTCTGGTTAGATTTTTATGAATTCTTTCTAATATTCAAAATCATTTTAAGGTACTGTGACCATAGTGGATCCATGTCCAATATTACTGTAACTTATTATGACCTGCAATCTAATGCCCTCATGATTTACCCCACTGATAACTACTTTATATCAGTCAGACAATTTTATGGTATGGCCATTAATTGTATTCTTAAGGTAGGACATGATGTGTCCCCTTACGATTGAATTGAGGGTCGTTTCATGTTACATATTCACTGCTTCCTCAATGCCTTATCGCATTTGCTCCATGCTAAAACTCATTTACCATTTTTCTCTCGGCCAGTTGCTTCATTGATCTAAACCCTTCTGAATGCTATCACTCCACATTCTATATACTACCTACCCACATAGATTTCTCAGTGAATTACGTTTTGTGCATAATATTGCTGCTTTCATATGTATTGAACACTTGGTTCAGTGATTTGAGAATTCCACAGACTTCCGTTTCTTCCAAGTCAAAACATTTTTCTTCCTGGTCAAGGGTGCAGCCAATTCGCAATGATCATTCTAATAGTGGATACAGTTCAGGCAGCTACAATTATGATTTTGACTCTGCTAAGCCCACTTGTGTCACAGATAGAATGGTCCCAAGTGAGTAATGTGTTTGTTCGAACAGACAAAAGCTTTTAGTACTTTATGGGAAAATTTAGATGGTGGAAACTACGGAGAGAAACATGCCTTTCCTTTACACGAGATTAAGAACATGGTTGCAAGTATCTCTCAAGATGCTTGCCTTTTGAATGGGTTATGTTTCCACTATCAAAATCCTTGAGTTTTTTTTTTCCTTGGGATGTAAACAATTCTGGCAAGGCCAACATTTATTGTCCATCCCTAATTGCCCCTGAGAAGTTGGTGGTGAACCGCATCTGAACCCCTGCAATCCACATAATGTTGATCCACCCACAGTGCTTTTACAGAGAAACTTTCAGGACTTTTACCCAGAGACAGTGAAGGAATGGTGATATGTTTGCAAGTCAGGATGGTATGTGAATGGAGAGAAACTTGCAGGTGGTGGCACTCCCGATGTGTCCACTGCACATGTCCTTCTATGTGGTAGATGTCATAGGTTTGTAAAGTTCCGTCCAAGGGGCCTTTATTCTGCTCTTCTGTAGCAGCAGCTTTTAGCATCCACTTATATCTTCAAATGGCTCCACACACTGCTCCAAATCCTATGTTTTTATTGTTGCTTCGTTGTAGAATCTGATAGAAAATTCTGAATGAGAAGTGCCATTCTTTAACACTCAGGCCATTGTTTTTGCAATTGAAATGTAATTCTTTGATCGCAACTATCTCAGGCTTGCAACTAATTCAGCATCTGTCTTAACGTTGCAGCAATCATCGGTGATGGCAACCATCATTATACGATAAGGCACCGTCAACATTTCCAAATAGACCTGTTGCAGAACAAAATATTGATTAAACATTCCCGAGAAAATGGAACTGTCAGTGTCAATTATGTTTAATTTTATCTCACTATGTCCCACTTGCATTGAATAGGAGATTGTGAGAAAGTGGTAAAACATCACTCTGAGAATCAAGCAAATGATTTAAATTGCATTACAGTGAATATCATCTCCGACCAACTTAGATGCTCAGTTTTACAAATATTCATCGTGTATAGAGAATTATGTTTACAGATGGCGCATGACAGAAAATGAGCGCACTTGGAAAGGCACAAGGATTTGTCCAAACGCTTTGCTTCACTCAGCAAGGTTTATCTGGTGCCAAAGTACTGACAACTGAAGCCTAACTTGTTTCACACTTGGAATATCGGCAACATCGGTTTGGCTCAAGCAGAAGCAGTGTGACAAGAGAGAAGAGATAGCACGAATAGGTGTCAAATCATGGAACATTCAAAAGAATAGTGATAAGGAGAGACAGAATTCCATCTCGTGGCAGGGTGGCACAATGGTTAGCACCGCTACCTCACAGCGCTGAGGACCCGGGTTGGATCACGGCCCTGGGTCACTGTCCATGTGGAGTCCGCACATTCTCCCCATGTTTGCGTGGGTCTCACCCCCCACAACCCAAAGGTGTGCAGGTTAGGTGAATTGGTCACAAAAAATTGCCCCTTTATTGGGGAAAAATAAAATTGGGTACTTTAAATTTATTTTAAAAAAGAATTCTGTCTCTTGGGAGTTTAGGGATCAAAACAGAGATGCAAAGAAAAATGGAAAACACTCGAATGAAAGAGTGTTTGACAAAGGGAGTGTATGAGAATTACAAAGAATGGTAGATCAAAATAAAATATGAGGAAGAAATGGAGACGCAAAGATTGATTTTGTTTTCATCACCTTGGTAAATTTAAAAAATAATGCCTAGGGTTATGATTTGGATGAGAGAATTAGTTAAAGATAGTATGCTTCTTACAAGGTAAAAATGATCATGTAAATTTACCTAATAATTAGAGTATTTGGAGTTAACATTTCAATGGCACAGTTTTGACATTCATTACTCTCCTTTCTAGTCTTCTTCAGTTAGATTATTTGCCTGTCATTACCAGATACAAATTTCAATTATTGCCAATTTCTTTGCTCTCTATAATAAAGCGACAACTTTTCTAATTAAAGAACAACAGTCTTATTCATTTGAGGTTCATGAGAGATATTCCCTTGGTACATCTACCGTGTGTTGGAAAGAGCTTTGTTTCTTAGCTGCATATCAGTTGTTAAGTCAGAGTCTGATCAGGTGCAGCTGTATACTTTGCTTGCTCTTCAGTTTATTTTTGCCTTACGGTTGTTGCTTATTGTCTCCTTCAGGATCTAAGCACGCTGAACCCTCCGCTACCAATAACTTGACTGGAGTGCAAATGGAAGGGGATGTTCTATCCAGCTGTGTAATCTCAACAGTTGTGAAGCAAGAGAAGAGAAAAGCAAAATCAAAAAATATACTTAATCTCTATAGAGCATTTCAAAATTCTTTTTATGCCGAGGCGATTTCATGTGCCGGTTGCACCAGAGAAAACATAGTCAACACGGTGCCATGGTGGCACAGTGGTTAGCACTGCTGCCTCACGGCGCCAGGGGTCTGGGTTCAATTCCGTGCCTTGAGTGACTGTGTGTGTTGAGTTTGTATGATCTCCCCGTATCTGTGGGGGTTTCCACAGGGTGCTTTCGTTTCCTCCCACAGTCCAAAGGTACGCAGGTTAGGTGGACTGGCCATGATCATTACATGGGGTTATGGAGATAGGATGGGGGAGTGGGCCTAGGTAGAGTGTTCTTTCAGAGGGCCAGTGCAGACTTGACGGGCCAAATGGCCTCCTTCCGAACTGCTGAATCCATGGATTCAACACCTCACCCAGTCCCTTTGTCAATCTCTGACTTAATTTTAGTAGAATACGGAATGTCAGAATAATGGGCGTGATCTAACCAAATTGGAACATAGTTCCCTGACAAATGCATTTGGAACACCATGCCATCTATTGGGACTCTGGTTCAATTCAGGGCCTCAGCAAGGAAGTCCCCGAAGAGGCCACACTTAGGCCCATTTCCTGCACCGAGGAGCTCCACTCACAGGAACTCCTCAGTACAATAGGAGATTAGTACACCTCCCACATGAACAGCGGATCTCCACTCAAGCCTCAACTCACCTATATGGGGGTCCTCAGGCCCTCCAACACATGCGCAGGGCATCCCTGGGCCCGATCCCAACATGCCAGGCTGATGGCGACAGGGTACCCAGGTGGCACCAGCAGTGCCAAGGTGCCACCCTGCCCAGATGGCAAGAACCTGGGGGCCTCCAATCCCCTGGGAGACCCCATGAGTGCCATTCCATCTGGACCCCATTTATGGAGATCCCAATGCCTCAGGTAGATTAGGGGAATGCATATTAGAATGAGACCAGCTGTCTCACTCTAATATGCAGATTTCCAAAATGGTGATCTCGCCCACAATGTGCAGAATTCACATTGAGACATCTTGCGAGATCGTGTTAGATTTCGTGAGGCATGGCGAGCCAGGTAGCTCCCGGAAGAGGAATCTCCCGACATCTACCAGCCATACCATGCCACTTTTCAGGCGCAATCTGGCTGGATGATCGTGCGGATTCATTACTCCATAACCCTATTACCCTATAACCCTATAACCCTTACAACTGTTGCTTAGAGTCTGCCTGAAAATACAAAGTCATGATAGTTTTCCACTTTTGGAATTTAGCAGGGAGCATTGACTGCCAGAAGAATGTACTGTACAGGAAATTAGAATGCACACATTTCACCCTTTTATGGCCAGATTTCCAATATGTGTTCTCAGAGAATGAGGTGACTCATTAGGAGTGGAAGATTGGTGAAATCATATATTATGTAGAGCTCCACTTACTATGGATTACAAAGTTATGCTACAGTTATATCAGAATTGGAACGCGTTTGGTTACAGCCTTGCAATTCTCATTTCTATACATATAGAATGGAGCCTCATAATAGGACAGTGGGGAGGAAATCAGCGCAAAATATCTTCTCCCGGCTGATCTCTGCCCAACAGGCTAATAGAGGAAAAGAGAAGCAACCGGTTTGGACTCACAATTTTGGCAGATATTTCCCTTACAACGTAAAGGAATTTGGGGGTAATTCAGTGAAATATAGCGATTTGCATGTTATGGAAAATAATATATTGGATTGGATCAGATTTGTTTATTGTCACATGTACCAAGGTACAGTGAAAAGTATTTTTCTGCGAGCAGCTCAAACAGATCATTTAATACATGAAAATAAAATAAAAAGAAAATACAAACCAGGGCAACGCAAGGTACACAATGTAAATACAAAGACACCGGCATCGGGTGAAACATACAAGCGTGTAGTATTAATCAGGTCAGTCCATAAGAGGGTCGTTTAGGAGTCTGGTAACAACGGGGAAGGAGCTGTTTTTGAATGTTTGTGCCTGTTCTCAGACTTTTGTATCTCTTGGCCGATGGAAGAAGTTGAAAGAGTGAGTAAGCCAGGTAGGAGGAGTCTTTGATTACGCCACTCGCTTTCCCCAGGCATTGGGAGGTGTAGATAGAGTCAACGGATAGATTTTGTAATACGAAGACTAAATACCACCCCCCCCCCTAATCTCCCGCCATGTTAATGAACCAAACCACCATACAAACGGACTGGAAAAGAATGGTAAGCGCAGGAATCTAAATTACAAACGGGGTAATTATAGTTCAAATATATGAATCCAAACCACCCTGATTGGGTTGACCCTTAGTCCTCAAAGAGCATTGCTGTAGTTCAAAGACTAGGAACTGATATCTCAATTATCTGACTGCTTTGTGATGGAAATACTGGGTTTGATTGCTGACTGACTACACTTTGGATTCTTGATGGGAATGTACAATACAATCCCTGACCTTCATTTGTTCTGTCACGGGAATACAGAATATGATTTATGACCGTTCCACAGATCTGTGTTGGGAATACAGGATTCAAGTCCTAACTGTCCTTCAGCTGTGATATGAATGCAAGTTATGATTCCCAAATGTCCTTCATGATCTGTGATGGGAATAGTGTATTGCGTTCCGAGCTTATTACTCAAATAATTGTAATAACACAAACTTTGAAGGACAATCAGTGTGCCTCTCTGGCAGGAATAAAGGTGATGCATCTGCAGAAAAGAGAACAGGAGCAGGACATTAAGCTATTCCTTCCAAAACATGACAGTAAAAATATATGACAAACACATTGCTGCCATAAGCAACAATCATTACTATACACTTGTGTCGAATCCAATAGCAACAACAAATTATAGTTATATAGCACCTTCATAATGTAATGAAACAGCCCAAGGCATTTCGCAAGAGCATTATAAAACAAAGTCACATAAGGAGATATGAGTTCAAATGACCAAAAGTTTGATCGAAGAGGTAAGTTTTGAGGAGTGTCTTATAGAATTTACAGTGCAGAAGGAGGCCATTCCGCCCATCGAGTCTGCACCGGCTCTTGGAAAGAGCACCCTACCCAAGGTCAACAACTCCACCCTATCCCCATAACCCAGTAACGCCACCCAACACTAAGAGTAATTTTGGACTCTGAGGGCAATTTATCATGGCCATTCCACCTAACCTGCACATCTTTGGACTGTGGGAGGAAACCGGAGCACCCGGAGGAAACCCACGCACACACGGGGAGGATGTGCAGACTCCGCACAGACAGTGACCTAAGCCGGAATCGAACCTGGGACCCTGGAGCTATGAAGCGATTGTGCTATCTACAATGCTACCGTGCTGCCCGCACAGAGGAACTGAGCTAGAGAGATAGAGAGATGTAGGGAGGGTATTCTAGAGCTTGGGACCCAGTCCACTGAAGGCATGATCACTGAATGTGGAGCCACTAAAATTGAGGATGCACAAGAGGCCAATTTTAGAGGTATGCCGATAACGTAGAACATATGGTGTAGAAGGAGGCCATTCATCCCATCAAGTCTGCATCAACCCACTTAAGCCCTCACTTCCACCCCATCCCTGTAACCCAGTAACCCCTCCTAACCTTTTGGACACTAAGGACAATTTAGCATGGCCAATCGACCTAACCTGCACATCTTTGGACTGTGGGAGGAAACCGGAGCTTCCAGAGGAAACCCACACAGATATGGGGAAAACATGCAGACTCCACACAGACAGTGACCCAGCAGGGAATCGAACCTGGGACCCTGCCGCTGTGAAGCCACAGTGCCAGCCACTTATGCTACCGTGCTGCCCCTTGGAAGGTTGTGAGTCTGAAGGAGATTATAGGGTTGAGAAGGACCCAGACCACGGAGGGCCTTGAAAGCAAGGACGGGAATTTTAAAATTAAGATTTTGCTTGACCAGGAAACAATGTAGGTCAGCGAGCACAGGAGTGATGGGGGGGGGGGGGGGGGGGGGGGGGGGGGGGGAACTTGTTAGAAATTAATAAACAGGCAGCAGAGTTTTGGAGGGTCTCATGTTTATAGAGGATAGAATGTGGGAACAGACCAGGAGTACACTGAAATATTGAAGTCTAGAGTTAGTGAAGGCATGAGTGAAGGTTTCCGTAGCAGAAGAGTGGTGACAGGGACAAAGTTGGCTGATAATCTGTTGCTGTAAATAGACGGTCACATTGATTATCAGCTTATAGTCTTTTCCTTAAATAGTAGAAGAGACCCTTAAAGTCACAACTATTCTAGTTCTTTACCTTATGTTCTATTATCCAAAGAGATCAGGCTAAGGGACAAAAGTCAATTGATCAATCTTAGTAATCAGCTCCAACTTTGCTTTTCATTGCCTGGAACATTCTTTCATAAGTCAAGCCTGTCAGGAGCTAAAGCAGCAGCTGCCAATTGCAAAGCTTTAGGATGCACACTCACATACATCTCTTGCCAACTACTGAGTACACAACTTTTGCAAATCTCCGATGTAATCTTTGAAGTGTTATGCCCACATAGCATCAGTGACTACATTTCAAAATTAACTAATTGGCTCCGAATCAATGTTGGTACATCCTGTGGAAACAATCAGGCACTACTTAATAACAAGATCTTATTTACTTTCTACGTGGGATAGTCCTGCAAATATTGACAGACTCCTGGAGAACTCCCAACCTAATTTCTGTAAAAACAATGTCAGCCAGCCAAGCAACAACGGTGCCATCATTGCAGAATATCTTTCAGATCTGACAAAGAGAAGTGAGTGACAAATGCAGAAGAATAATCACAGGACAAAAAAGTGATAACCTCATAAAGACCCTGATACCTCCAAGGACATGAAATGAAATGAAATGAAATGAATGAAAATCGCTTATTGTCACGAGTAGGCTTCAATTAAGTTACTGTGAAAAGCCCCTAGTCGCCACATATTTGAAACTCCAATGTCTTACAATTGCATGCTCTTATCAAGTGTCAAGTTGAAAGTGACTATTCTATATACATGCCTTTGCTGCTGCCGACCAAAAGAATTGGGGATGCTTACAATCGGACTCCTACCTCAGTCACATTCTCAACTTGTACTGAAACACAGTGTTTTTAAAATTATTTTCCCCCGAGACCCACTTTTGGCAACCAGCCAACCTTCAGGAACCAAGCCAACGACATTGACAACCCACGCTGGTCAATCTTGGACATGCACCAACTGACCTTCGCGACACACCATGTTCACTTACCCTGCAGCGCGAAAGGGGAGCCAGCTTTCTCCTCATGATCTCTCTTGAGTCCGGTTCAAAGGAGGAGAGGGCAATGCGCATATCAGGTGCAGACTTCAGCCAGTTCTTTTGTGCCGTCTTCATCTTTATGAAAGCGGAAAACTCAACCTCACACATGTCGGTCATCATGAAGGGCAATAGCAACAAAATGTGTGTTTTACTCAGTACTGGATACTCCTGGGAGATGCTACTCCAGAATGCTGACAGCCGTGTGGGCTTTTGGCATGTTTTAATATGGTTATACAGGTGAGCTGCAGAAGCGTAGTCTTTTAATTTGGAGTCAGCTCTAAGTTAATAACTGACTGCGATCTCAACCTGAAAAATAATTTTTCACACACCACTTTTCTTTCAAATTCTGAAACTTCTCTCATTTGCCAGTACCTCCCTGCATAAAACACTTGGGCTTTGCCTCCTTATTTGCATTGTCACATTTGACAAAACCACCTCAAGAAATCATCTCTTCCTTCTTTGCTGTGAGTTAAGTAAATTTTCAGGGCCATTAAGCAGAGGTCCTGGAGCTCTTAACATTACCATTGCTCTAACCAGCTCTGGACTCTCCTGACAGCTATCTCCAGCAGATTCTGCTGTGAGATTGTGTCCAGTAGATAAACTGCCTGTTTGAGTCTCAGGCCGCCTCTTACTTTTAAGAAAACCATTAATCTTCACAGTTCACTTACTTTGCTTTCCAGCAGCTGCAAAATCGAAACAACTCTGCTTTGGCGCCAAAAGCACATACCGGGATGGCACTTTACATCAATTCTACGTAGGGTGCATGACCTGCTCTCTGCTGCCGATTCTGGCAGGAAGACTCCACACATCCCAATGTAGCTCCATTTAAAATGCGGCAGTGGCCACAATTCTCGATGTAAAAGCTGTTTTGGTGGACCACCGCGGAAACGGCGAGACTGAGCTCTCCGAAACCCTCCCAACACTTGCCCACAGCCCACCCGTGGTCGCAACCCTGACTTTGAAAAACCCAGCTGTAACGCAATCTATTTCTCAAAACTCATTATCTTAATAAAAAGAATCAAATTCTTTCTTCTATTTGTCTACAGAGCTACTTTGGCATTAATTTACATTGTTACTATTTTTACATATCAGCCACATTATTTCGCATGGTCACTTTTGCTATATATAGTTTGGTTTTTTCTTGTCCTTGTTGCATGCTTGGTCCCTGATTGGCATACACCTGTGAAGTTACATCATAATGAACTAATGCTATATGCACGTGCTATTACTTCAAATAGTCTTTATTGTTACAGAATAGTGCCGTCATATTACTTACCTAACCTCACAAACTTGGTCTCCTTGATGCACTCAAAGAGAAGCGGCCCTGCACCGCTATGTTGGGATCACAATATCAGTCCCTAAATAGATATGTGCTTGAGATGCTGATTTAATACCAAGTTGCAGGTTTGGTATCTTTATGCTCCTCCTTGGCAGAAGAATGTGAAGTAGTGGTATGATTCGCAAGCTGATGAGTCTCGGAGAGGTCACAGCGTGAGTACTTCTTCCACGGTTGCTACCATCTTTCTACTAGCTAATTGGATGGCTAGTTCTTTCGGGTGGTAAGACTTTATGAGGTCCTATAATCAAGGGTTTCTTACCTCTGCAGTGCCAACCTGAGCCAAGGGGCTGTGTCAGGGGCAGGCCGCCCTTGTGGGAGCCCAATGGGGGTATAGTTTCCAGTTGTGTGTGGTGGTGGGGGGGAGAGCAGGTATTGAGGCGGGGGAGGGGGAGCATGCAGTGTGGGGAGAGGGGGGAACACCGGCGATATCTCCGTGGTGGTGAGGGGGGGGGAGCCCCGATGATTGTGCGGATGGAGATGGGGTGGAGGTTCTGATACCTCTATGGTGAAATGGGGAGTTCCAATTCAGTGTGATCGGGGAGCCCTTTAAAGGTTGCATCCCTGACTTTGTGGAGTATGTTGAAGTAAACTGAGTAGCTGGAGCCGGCCTTGCGTCTCTTCCAGGCCTCACCACCAGTGACAGCGTAAGCCCCGCCCACTCATTCCTTTTACACAGGGTGGCTCAAGATCTGGAGAAAAAAACTGATCTGTAGAGCTGGAGAAATCACTTGCTGGCTTTCGGTATGAGCCTAACACTTTGAAGAAATATGGTGAGATTCCACCCATTTGAGTGTGAGCATTGGAAGATATTTCCTACCCAGCTTCCTGGCTACCACTTCTAACTTTACAGTGTCTGGGTACACTGGCTGTACTGTTCAACTTGCCACTGGAGCAGAAAACCAGCATTGCAGGTCGGGCGTTGTCATAGAAACTGTCTGATTGCTCATTCCATTGCTTTCAAACGAAAGTACATTTGGGCATTTCAATGATGACAGTCTGACCTGCAAGGCCAGTTTTACATTCCAGCAGTTAAACTGAAACCCCACGTCTTGATTCTCTTCTGGAATAAACAGCTGAGGTCACACATCAATATGATTACTTTTGTTTTCTACAAACAGGTTAGAGAATCAGTGTAATGCTACAGATTTCAGGTCATTACACGCATCCTTTGGCAACCGGACCCTGATTGATATTCTTCCTCCAATTTTCTGTCTCCTTTGTTCTAATCTTTAGATACTAAGGGCGCGATTCTCCGATCTCATTGCGCTTTCGCTCAAGCGTAATGAGTCTGGTGAATAGTAGGAGAGGCCAAAACCAAGATCCGGGCCAGGCACCAAACAGTCTGCGATGCAACCGGCCCGCTCCCGAGCCTAAATCAGAATCTCACCATAGCGTGACGAGAAACCAATTATCACCACTTAAGTCCTATTTCCATACAATTAACGAGAGCCACCCCATATCCAACAGCCACCCGTCATTCAGCAAGTGCTCACGCAGGCGCCGATCAGTACTCCTTTTGAAAAATGTGAACCTGGCAGACGGGCTTCAGTGGGGAGCCAAGGAGGTGAGTAGCCATCGTTGCTCATAGGCAAAGAGCCCGGGGGCACTGGGCTTGCCACCCTAATGCACAGTGGAGGGTGGGGGACCCTACCAGATAGGTGGACCAGCGTTGGTGGGGGAGCAGTACGCGGGGGAATTGTGCAAAGGGTCCAGGGGCAACTGCATTTCCGAAGAAAGTAACAGAGGCATCATAATGGTTTTGCAAAAAGTGTTTCATGTGCTGTACAAACCCCACTCCCAATGGTACCACCCACCCCCACCTCAACCCCCATCCACCTCCCCACCTACCTACTCCCCAACCCCTCCCCCTGCCCCCAGTGCCTTCAGTGGTCGTCAACGTGCTTTGCCTTCCTAGCTCTACCACTACGCCTCGGTGTTTCCCCAGGATACACATCAGAGGTGAAGGCTGCCAGCTGCTTTCCACATCCCTTGGCCTTTGATGCCCCTGGCGGGCATCCTCTGGGGGCTCTGGGGCAACAAGGCCCTGGCTCCGTTGTCGGTGGCACATGCACAGCCATGTGCTGACTGCCAAATGCAACCTCATCAGTGGAACTCTGGGGAGCTGGTGCCCACCATTGCCATTCCATGGGGTGGGTCTGTCTTGGCACCAGGCACCCACTCCTCCCAGTCAGTGCCCATTGGACTATGGAGTTCACCTTAGAACAGAGGGGCACCTGGCTCAAACCCTGGCTGCCCCTGCATCATCTGGCTCTGCCAGCCCCACCATTATGTTGATACCCTCGGCGATGCTGCTCAGTGACTGGGACAAGCTGCTCAGCGCCTCGGCCATGCCCATTTGAGAGCGGGGCATGTTATAGAACCTCATCAAAGTCGGCCTGTTGCTGGGTGACATCCCCAGTGAGTCGTTCATCCTGCTGAGACCCTCAGTTGTGACCGTCACCAACTGCGCGACGCTTTTGACACCTTCACTCATGCTGCCAATGTCGTGCATCAGGCTCTCCACTGCAGTTGCCAACCAGCCGTGTTGGCCTTGGTACCACTCACTGCCATCGCCATCTCCTGAACCCTTAGCCTCTGGGACTCCTCTAAGGGGCTATGGATCTGATGGATTGATCCTGACATCTCCCTCTGAACGCCCTGATTGGTCTCTATCGTCTCCATCAGCTCCAGGTAACTATATACTACAGGCTCAGCATCATGCTGGGATGCAGCTGGGTCCTGGGATCCAGTAAACCTCCGACTGCTGCTCGGCTGGGGGTTCCTGCTTCCACCTGATGTACATCATCAGCGGTGTGGTGCGCACCAGATTGTGCCCTGAAGCCTGTCCACTAACATGTCCCTCTGAGGTGTGTGTATCTGTGCTGGTGGAGGGTGGGGATGACAGCTGTGCTGCGATCATGGTTGCATCCTCGGAGCTCTCCTCCGAGGTGTTCTTCTCGGAGTCAGAAGAGGGTGCTGCCCGGGATAGGCCGACTCTGTCAGCTGGAGGACCTGCAGGAGAATGGACATATTGTCAGGGGGAGGGATGGGCCAGTCAACCAGTAAGGCAATAACAACTCACGTTTGACAGGTTCTCCGGGTGAAGCACGGTGGGTGCTCACCTCTGCGGCGTCCGCCAGCCTCTGCGTGACTAACCGATCTATCCTCGGCCACACCCACCATGTCTGGTGCCCAGTCCTTCGATTGTTATGTTTGGCACAGCACTGCCAGTCTGGGCCCTCTCCCGACAATTATGGGCAAGCTTTTCCTGAGGAGCCACAGAGAGGACATCGTTAGCCACACGCATGATTCACAGTGGGGGGGAGGGGGTGAGAAGGCAGGGTTCGGGGGGGTTGAGGGGGAGGGGGGAGGGAGGAGGAAGGGCTGGAGGTCCTATGGGGAGTTGAAGGGTGGGTCTTTCCTTGGGGGGGGGGGGAGATTTAGTGTTTAATCACTCGTGCTGCCCAGCATAAGTCATTGACCTTCTTCCTGCACTGCTGGCCAGTCCTCCTGATCATGTTCCCCGAGGTGACAGCTGCCATCACCTCATCCCAGGCAGCACTAGCTGCCCTTTGGATCACCCTCCAGGACCCTCAGGAGAACTGAACATCCCTCCTGGCCGCCACCGCATCTAGGAGTCTCCCCAGATCAGCATCCCTGAATCTTGGGGACGGTCGCCTCGGCACCATTGTTGCGAGCTGGTTGGTGTTGGCTGGGCAAGTGCAGCTTAAGTACTGTTCGGCCTTGTTAGCGGGGGGCTGGCGAGCATGGTCCCGGCCAATCAGCTAGCGAGCCTTCATTTGCGGCAAGAAGACCATGAGGCCTCGTTAAGTGGACCAATTAATGTTGAATTGCGTTGCCGGCCTCACTGGGCCGAGCACCGGGAAGCTCGCGGCAATTACCGCTCGCTACTACACTTGGAAATATTTTCGGACAATTGCGTCCTACTTTTTTTCGGACAATTGCGTCCTAAGGGATGCAGTGGTTTAGCCCTAGTGTTACATGAAATTGAATTGTTTGGAACTTATCATATAGCCATCTTTAAGGGCAACCAAAAAGTTGAATGAGTCCCAGGGTTATTTTTTGAGAGGGTGAAAACTAACACTAAATGGTTGGTGTGCTAATAATACACATCAGTTTGAGAGCCTGATTTTAGGATGCAATTTTTGCCTAATTACTGGTTGCCAGAAAAAGAACTTGCCTGGAGGCATTAAAACAGACACCTGCAGATTTAGCATTCCCGCACCGATTAGACACATTTTCTGTGGAGCAGTGCATATGGACTCCAATCACCCACTACTTCTGAAGCTGCAGAGTTCATTGAGTGGTGCACAGTGGCAGGTTACAGGAGGGCTCAGGGACTGAGAGTGTGAAGACAGACATGGCATAAGAGGTCCTGGTGGAGGATGCCCAGAGGAGGAGGGATGTCCTGTTTCCGCATCCCAGAGGGGGGAAACAAATCCACCTCCCATCCTTCCTATCCCTCTCTTTTTCAACAGCTGGTGCTACTCTGCCTGACCTCATGCCCTTCTTCCACTTCTCCTGCAAACCACAAGGCCCCGAGCAAGATGTGCATAAACAAGCACTTGGTGACTCCTATAAGGTAAGGTATCTAGTGAGAGAAGACAGCAGAACAGGTACTCTTTTTGGATGAAGTCCTCAGAGGATTTTCAGAATAGATGTGATGAAATGTGTTGGCGAAGACTTGACAAAGTGTCTTCGAAAGTCTCTTGATGGTTTTAAAAGTCATCAGCAGCAAGTGAATAGTAAAAGATGCACCTTTTAGTTGAAGGGAAAACCCCATGAAACAACTAGCTTATTTCTAAATCAGTTGGTTGTTGTGAAGAGAAGGTGTTTGATCTAAGGCTATCCACTAAAATGCCATGCAATCAGACCGTCAGCAGACAATTTAAGAGACAATCAACTCCTTAACAATCCCGCGGGCAGCCATTCCTTGCAAAAGCTTCAACGCCTTCAACAAGAAGTCAAGTCAATTGCGCTAAATGTGTGCTAAACTGGTGTTTCAGCTTTTAACCCTACCTTGACCACCTTAGATACCCTTTAGTGCCTGAAGGACCAATCAAAATCCACCCCTTAAAAGTTCTTGGTGAATCCGAAAAGTGATATTAAAGAGTTTGGATTGGTTTGAATTACCTAGATTTCTTTCATTCGAAAAAGGATTTAAACAAAAAGAGAAAATGCTGGAAAAACGCAGCAGGTCTGGCAGAACCTGTAGGGAGAGAAAAGAGCTAACGCTTCGAGTCCAGATGACCCTTTGTCAAGGCTCACCTCCACTGCTATTCCACCACTGGCCTGAACATTGACTCCCGAGAGACACTGCTCCTATCTGAAATGCTTCTGCCAAAGACCAATCTCTGTAATTTGCTCTTTAAATAGATTTCTATCCATGCTGCCAACATTGGGCCTTAATTTTAGTCAACATGCCGTGCTATGTGTCATCGCTTTATTAAATGCCCTGATCAGAGGTGATTCTGTAATTTGGAACAAGTAGAAAAGGGAGACACAGCCCAAGTTAAAACAAATAAATCAGCGGGGGTCCACGGCTCTTTTTTCCTCCTTGCGGTTGTGCTCATGATTGAAGAGTCCATCCTCCGATGAAACATGGAACATTTTCCCAAGTTCTTATGTAAATAATCATTTTTACCCATTCCGGGTGGGATTTTCCAGACCCTCCCCGCAGCAGGTTTTCTGGTGACTGAGACGGCTCGTCAATAGCCGCTGGCGGGAACTTCTGGTCCGCCCGACGAGTATGGCGTCTTTGCTGGGCTGACCCATTCTGCGGCCGGTGAACCCGCCCCGCGGGAAGGCCCGGAAAATTCGACCCTCTTGAACTCTCAAACTCCAGAACAAGTGAAAAGGAATGCTGTCCTTAACCATGAGCCTCCTTTAGTTTCATGGATTTCTGTTTGGCTCAATGCTGACAGTTCATTTCCCATGACTGATTCGAAAAGCTGATACAGCCTGGCTGTACGCTGTGCTGGCACTGACCGCATCCTCCCATCTGTTTCATAATAGATAGCGATCAGTCATTATTTATCTTCTGCACTAAAAATACAGCTAAGCTTTTTATTTCTCTCAAGCTTTCAAAGCCGTTTGGTTCTTACAGTTATCTTTCCATTCACTTCAGAAGAAGCACCAATGATTATCGTCACAGACTGATTTATGGCTCAAAAGAAAATCCCACTGCAATAACTCCACATTACCGTCACAACATTCATCTGCTTCATTTGGACCAGTTTCACATCATTCATGTTGCATTCGTATTATTAGATTACAAATCAATTATGTACATCCTTATCATTAAAACTGTTTTTCAGACCATAAGACATAGGAGCAGAATTAGGCCATCCGGCCCATCGAGTCGGCTCCGCCATTCAATCATGGCGAATATGTTTCTCATCCCCATTCTCCTCCCTTCTCCCCATAACCCCTGATCCCCTTATTAATCAAGAACCTATCTATCTCTGTCTTAAAGGCACTCAGTGATTTGGCCTCCACAGCCTTCTGCGACAAAGAGTTCCACAGATTCTCCACCCTCTGGCTGAAGAAATTTCTCCTCATCTGTACCCCCATATATATAATTTAATGGTCAATGCCACTGGTTTTCATGTGACTTTATATCTTTCAATTTTATTGAATCTACTTCATTCCTTTTTCATCCAACGTTGTTTGAGGTCTGAGGAATTTTGAAATACTCTTCAGAAAGGAATTATCTAAAACAGGTGGTACACACTGTTGCAAAATAAAACACATGGAATTACAGGGCAGGTCATTGGTCGTGGTGCGACCAATTACCCAGTCTCCAATGTTCTTCTTCATTGTCCGTCATTCAACTAATTTCTTCCTTATTTTCAGCTATCATCAATTCTGCCTCTGTTTTCTCCATTGGCTGTCTACTCTCTGATGAGACCATCAATTCACTAGACACATGCTTTGAGATATGAACAGTGGTTTTAATCTACTTACTACAGAGCCAGCCTGTTACACGTTGAACTCTCGATGAACTGGTCGGCTGGCTCTGAGCATCGATATTTATACAGCAGTCCAGGGGGAGGAGCCATGGGCGGAGCCAAGGGTGGAGCCCTGTACAAACTCCTAAGCATTCCCAGAGCTACTCCCCCTAGTGGTCGGAAACGCAACTGCGCTTACAATCGTACGGTCTCATATATATATCACAGTGTGAATTACAGAGTTACATTCACCACACTCTCTAACACAGACCCTGGTGAACCTGGTCTCCACTGGACTCCAGCACAATTTTCCTCATCCTCAATCTTTACCCTGTTCCAGTTTCCCCACTCTTCACTGCCCTGAGCTTGCCTCTTCTGCTCCATTGAATTCGACTTTTGTTGAACGGGTCTCTGTTCCTCATCACTCTTGTGTCTGCACCACTTGCTCTGGATTTCTTTATTTCTTCGTCAACTTTGTGATCTTCACTGGACTTTCTGCATAAACTTTCATTCATACTTTGGCTGATACTTTGCTTCCAGATCTACTTTTTTCCTTCACTAAGTTCAAATCTGGGCCTCAGTTTTTTTTCTGGTTGCTTCTCCAAGTTCCCCTACGGTCCTGCAACCAAACCTAATTTCATTACAGTTTTCTTCCCTCACACTCAGATTTTGGAAGGATTATTTCCTTTATCATTTGTCCTCATCCTAACACATCTTCCTGCTTCATCTAAATCTGTCATGCTTTTGTGAATCAGATTCTCTCCATGTCCATTTGCTTAGTTGCAGTGACTGTGCTGAGCATAGAACTCCACTATTCCTTAATTCGCTCTTGATGAATACTTGTCTCCTTCTCTTCTTCCTGTGAGCCATTCAGTAAAGCCACCATTTATTTATGCCATATAAAATCATAAGACCATAAGATATAGGAGCAGAATTAGACCATTTGGCCCATCGAGTCTGCTCCGCCATTCAATCATGGCTGATATTTTTCTCATCCCCATTGTCCTGCCTTCTCCTCATAACCCTTGATCTCCTTATTAATCAAGAGCCTATCTACCTCTGTCTTAAAGACACTCAGTGATTTGGCCTCCACAGCCTTCTTCGGCAAAGACTTCCACAGATTCACCACCGTCTGGCTGAAGAAATTCCTCCTCATCTCTGTTTTAAAGGATCGTCCTTTTAGTCTGAGATTGTCTCTTCTGGTTCTAGTTTTCCTCCTAGTTCTAGTTTTTCCTCCAAGTGGAAACACCCTCTCCAGGTCCACTTTATCCAGGCCTTGCAGTATCCCAGAAGTTTCAATAAGATCCTCCCTCATCCTTCTAAACTCCAACGAGTACAGACTCAGAGTCCCGAACCGTTCCTCATGTGACAAACACTACATTCCAGGGATCATTCTTGTGAACCTCCTCTGGACCCTTTCTAAGGCCAGCACATCCTTCCTTAGATACGGGGCTCAAAACTGCTCACAATACTCCA
This sequence comes from Scyliorhinus canicula, assembly GCF_902713615.1. Classification (NCBI taxonomy): domain Eukaryota; kingdom Metazoa; phylum Chordata; class Chondrichthyes; order Carcharhiniformes; family Scyliorhinidae; genus Scyliorhinus; species Scyliorhinus canicula. The sequence goes on from NC_052164.1 coordinate 31,614,265, forward strand.
AATAGGGTAAATTCTATCATATTGTGGTCACTGCTCCCTAAGGGTTCCTTCACCTTAAGTTCCCTAATCAAGTCTGCCTCATTACACATCACCAAATCCAGAATTGCCTGTTCCCTAGTAGTCTATGTCACAAGCTGCTCCAAAAAAACCATCTCTTAGATTTTCCACAAATTCCTATTCTTGGGATCCACTACCAACCTGATTTTCCCAGTCCACCTGCATATTGAAGCTCCCATGGTTATTGTAATATTGCCTTTTCTTACATGCTTTCTCTATCTCCTGATTTTTTTTCTGCCTCATACCCTGACTACTGCTAGCGAGCCTGTATATAACTCCCATCAGAGTATTTTTACCTTTGCGATTGCTCAACTCGCGATTCCTCAACTCTACCCACGGAGATTCTATGCCTTCTGATCCTGTATCGCTCCTTGCTATCGATTTAACTTCATTCCTTACTAACTTTGCAACCCCACCCCCTTTACCCATCTGCCAGTCCTTTTGATAGGACAAATATCCTTGGATATTTAGATCTTATAAATATATATAGCCTTCTCCATCACAAAGCCTTCCTCCCACCATTACTACCCCTTTGGTCTTTCACCGTCTCTCCTGCTGAATCCCATGTTTGAATCCCTCCCTGAACCAACCCAACCTCAGTGATTGCCTTATGATGGTCTCACCAAAGCAGCCGCCATTACGGGTCAACAGTCTCTACTACTCCTGCCAATTGCCCAACGCGGCACTGGGTGTGAGATGGTGGGGTCAGACTCTTCCATAACCCACTCATTTGCACTACCTCCTACTGAACACACCATTCGATCAATAATCACTGCCCTTCCAAAATGTTTTCATCACTTGCAAGCACCATACACAACCTCTTTGTGGATGGATCGATTGGGAATCTGATGCCGCCAATGGCAGAGGTACATTGTCGGTGCTGCTATGCCCAAATAAGCAAGTTAAAAACATCCTCTGCTAGTGTTTTGGACCACATTTTAATTATTTGAATCCCCCATATGTTGTGTAATGATTGATAGTTCCCAGAAGCACTCATCCATCTGATGTCTTCCTCTGATTAATTACTTATAATCAATCAGCAAAGATCTGTCATGTAGTTAATACTGCTCGCATATCCTCAGCAAATGGACACTTGTTAACTACAGATAGCTCGTTAGAGGGAAATACCCATGATCTTCCTGTTAAGCATGTAAGGTCTAAACTTGGGCTTGAATCTTCAAAAGCCAGAGGAGATTAAGGCCGGGATTGTCTGGCCCGGATCCACCGTGAGGGATGCACTGGGCAAACCAAAAGTCCATTGATTTTTCGCTGGGCCAGAAGACCCCACTATATAAAGGCAACCTGTGTCTCTTAAACAGTGAAGCATTGTGGCTGCATGAGCTTTTTGAAAATTGTGTCAAAGTATTTTTTTAGATCCATTTGTTTCACATATTGATCAGTTACAGTTTGGTTATCCACCACATCAGTCAGTGTAGGATTCTGTTCTGACCTTGCTCTATCTGATTCAACAGCACACAAATAGAGTTGGCAACTATTCTCGTGCTGCCCTTGTAGATTATTCTTCAACATTTAACACCATGCAATGAGTCGAGCTTCTTGAAAAATCTTGATGTCCGCCATTGGGTGTGTGAATTCCGACACAGCAGGACACATGTAAACGAATACTGGATCGTCTCGGGGATGTGAACTTTCACCTTTGTTTCTCATCCTCCACACAAATGATTGTCGATCAGCGGACAACGACATAACAATCCTGAAGTAAGCTGATGATACAGTATTGTGGGTCTCATCGGGAACACCAAATCAGGATTCGGTGAAGAAGTTTGTAAAATGGTGCCGATTGAAAACAAGACAAAAAAAGGTAGTAACAGACTTGAGGAAAAGGCTAGCAAAAGATATTCTGCGGGATCCTTCACTCCACTGGCAGCGCACTCACGCCCGCAGGAAACCCCATTGGCCAGCTGCGGGAACGATGATTCCTTCTGCCTCACCAGGAAACGGGACTGGCTGGATCCCATCCATTCTTCCTCTGAAGATTCATGATGTGGAATTTATGATGTGGACATAGGGATATTTATTAATTATATGTATCGAAGTGGGAAAGCCGATGAAAAGTTGAACTGGAGTGTAAAGTTATGGTGGCGAACGGACATGCACAGTACACCACCTCCAAAAACTTAAATTCCTTCATGTAAATTCAACAATCATGGGACACTTCTATACAGCTGTAGTTGAGAGTGGCATCCTTTTTGGGTATCTTGCCTGGTACTGTTGTCTTAGGTAAGCAGACTCATTAAGGGTACAGTGATTATTGAACCAAACAGGAAGAGTATTTGATGGGCATATTTTTCTTGACAAAACCTTTTCTTGAAGAATTTTGACAAAAGTGAAGAGTGCCAAGAACGATGAGAATCACCACTTTTCTCATCATTACCGAACGTTGGCAAGGCACCAGGGCCAGGCGAGTTGCATCCAAGAATATTGAAGGAAGTGAGAATGAGAATTCCAGGGGTGCTGATTGTAATCCTCCAGTTTTCTCTAGACTCAGGAGAGGTGCCAGAGGACTAGCTGATTGCAAATGTTACATACTTGTTTAAAAAGGTTGTAAGGATAGCCCCAGCAATTACAAACCACTCAATGTAACATCAGTAATGGACAAGCTTCTGGAAACAGTTATTTGGGATAGAACTAGTAGTCCCATGGAAAAAATGTGGTTGATTAGGAAGAGCCAGCATGGATTTCTAAAGGGGAAATTGTGTCTAACTAACTTGCTGGAGTTTTCTTTGAGGGGACAACAGATGTTAGGGAAGAATTAATGTACCCCAATGCTCAAGTCATAATTGGAGCTTTAATTGACCATATTTTTGTTTGATAGACTGCACATATATATGTATAAAGGGGATACAGGATGCACTGTGGTGTTGGATAAGAAGTGATTGTAAAACACAAAATTGGAATTGAAGACTTGCTTTCCAGTTTGTATTATCAAGACACCATCAGAATGAAAAGATGGTATCAGAGGATGGTTTCTGGGAGTAAGTGAAAACAAGGATTGCAAACTAAGATACTGTCAGATGAAAGACTGAATTCCAACCTTGAAGAGTGATTGGGATTAACTTGGAAAACAAATGGCTGTATCCAAGGGTAGAATGTCGGGGTACGACTTCCCACCTTATTTTCTAAACGTTAACTCTATAACCAATGGAAGAATTAAGTTACCAAGTGGACAATGGTTACACCCTGGACCAAGAGAAAACAAGGAACGGTCCTGGCACTTTTGCTATCATACGGACGCAAAATAAGATGCAAAGTGTTCTCAGAATTGGAGCTGGAACACTTGAACTCAGATGAAGGTTTGGATACATTATTACAAAAAGGATGACTTATGAGGTGCTTATTAGGCCGGGTCAGATTTTGGCAAATTTAGAAAGTACTAGGGTACCTCATAAAAAAATGTGTAGTGGAATTTAGCGGACTGTATGCTGGGCTGCAAAGCTTCCGTCTAGAAATAGGTGTTGGCATTCAAGTTATTAGACTGTACGAAAGTAACACATATGGATAGGCTTCTGGTATTGACAGGAGTTAAATTTGAAGAAAGACACACCCTGTAAGAACAAATGTCAAAGGCTCTAATAAAGTTCCTGGTGTCATGTAAGGTCTTACCACATGACTTGTAGCACGGCTTTAGTGATGTCATTTGTAGCTGGAGATGGGTTGTGACCGTCAGGTTTAGGTTTTTGGGTTTCAGTTTCAGTTTGTTGCCTTGGACTGCAGAAGAGAATCAGTTTTTCCCTGTTTTCATTTTAAAAGCTGTTCCAGGGAACTGAAAGCACATTGGGTGTGGCAACTTTAAAGATATAGTTGCTTTCCGGAAGGAGTTTTGAATCTGCTGGTTGGAACGCGATCAGAATCCCAGGGGAAGGGGCACTCCCATTCAAGTGAGATTACAGTATGCTGGGTCACGACCTTGAAAAGAGGTTCGGTTTATTGGATTTTGTATTGAATTGGAACAGTTACTAAGGGGCAATTATTAAGAGTTATATTCATAGAGGTCTTCTTAAGTTATTCATAAGTTATTCATTAAGAGTTATATACACAGACAACTGTAGCTGTTGCATTTTCTACATGTTTGCAATTGATAACAAATTCTTGTTTTATATATGTTAACTACATTCTTATGATAAACTTTGTTTTGATGAAAGCGCCTAGGAAGTCTGATGAATCATATCTGAAGTGAAGGCTCTTGAGCTCATCCTAGCCAAATTTAACATAAAATCGATAGGTCCAGTGAGCTTCATAATACACTTTGGAGTTTCTAAGTCCTGGCCCATAACACTGGGCAAACATTCCTTCCCGACAGCATAGGGGCTGGTTCAGCTCACTGGGCTAAATCGCTGGCTTATAAAGCAGACCAAGCAGGCCAGCAGCATGGTTCGATTCCCGTACCAGCCTCCCCGGACAGGCGCCGGAATGTGGCGACTAGGGGCTTTTCACAGTAACTTCATTGAAGCCTACTCGTGACAATAAGCGATTTTCATTTCATTTCATTCATGACACAGATGGACTGATCGACAAGAAGACAAACAGTGGACGACTCAATGTTAACATGATGCCGAGGTGGTCTAGAAACAGGCCAAATCGCCAATAGGAAAGAAGATTTATAACAACAAATAATGAGGACAGAATCACCTTTAACAATTATGGCGGGAGGAATGAATTGGGAAATTTCAACAGAACAATTAACTCCAGAAATGCCCATCGTGTGGTCAATCGGTGTTTTAAGTGGGATTCGAAATTCCATTAGGCTATAAACTTTCCTAAACGATATAATAGGGTGTTGGAAACCAAATACAAGACAGAAGACTTTGAAGGAGAAGAGGGAAATGTTGACCAAAGAGAAAGTATTGTCTTAGTAACAAGAAGTTTCAGTCCAATAATGAGTGTGCTGGTCACAGAGTCCATCAATTGTGTCACATTAGACAATGGATGTGCAGCTACAGTATATAGAATAGACTGGTTGAGTGACTCTTTAAGTGACAAAGCTTGGGACAAAGTTAAGGAATTTGGAAGTTCCATGAGTTTCAGATTGATCATAAAAGAATCGTAGAGTGCAGAAAGTGCAGAAGGATACCATTTGGCCCATCGAGTCTACACTGACCCGCCAAAAGGGCATCTACCGAGGCTCAATTCACCACTTATCCCCATAACTCCACCTAACCTTTGGACACTAAAGGGGCAATTTAGCATGCCAGTCCACCTAACCTGCACATGTTTGGACTGTGGGAGGAAACCAGAGCACCCAGAGGAAAACCACGCAGATACGGGAAGAATGTGCAAACTCCACACAGTCACCCAAAGTCAGAATTGAACCCTGGTCCCTGGCACTGTGAGACAGCAGTGCTAATCACTGTGCCACCATGCCGCTCATAAATAATACCCTTAAATCACTGAAATGAGTAGTGATTCATTGTAAAATCGCCGGAAAGAATCATTTTATTAGCACGGATATTGTATCCAGCAAGTGGACCATCGACAAAGAAAACATATATGAAGCTTGATGTGGAAAATTCAAGGCCATCATACTTAGAAAAACTGTGGACTTACAATTTACACAGTCTGGACACTATTGTATTCTGTTAATGAATCCTAATTTTTCTTTAGAAAGAAATTAAGAAAGTATGATTAGCATCAAATAACAGGGGCTGGATTCTCCATTTTTGGGACTATGTCCCCACCCCATTGTGAAAACTGTGGTCTTTTATGCCAGGAAAACTGGTACCAAATGGTCACAGATTCACGGTCTTGCAGGGGGCTAGCAGGCAGCTGTCATAAAGCTCTAACAGCCGATACGACCCTCCGCACCTCCGGGTCAGAGACTACGCATGCGCAGGGCGGTGGCCTCCAGCGGCTGCCCCATGCTCCATGGGAGACTCAGCCCGCAGACTTGGACAGCCGAAATAGTGCCCCGCATCGGCAGCTCGCCTGCACCAGATCACTCACACATATAGCCCCAGTCCTGAATGAAACCTCCCCTGGCCTCCATTCTACCCTCCTCAGACTGTAGCGGTGCCGGACTGAGTCCGCAGCCGCCACGCGAGGTTCCCAAATGGCAGGACCATGTTAAAACCATGCCATCGGGAATTCAGCTGGTCGGGAATGAGGAATAGTGGGGCGGGATCAGGCAATGGCCTGAGGCAGTGGATACTCAGTACAGCGTACTCCCTGAGTACGCCGATTTTCAGGGGGCGGAGAATAGCGAAACTGCGCTGGTCACGATTTCGTGCGTGAAAACAGATTCTCCGCCCCATCGCCAAATGCAGCATCAGCGTCAGGGTGTGGAGAATCCAGCCCCAGGAGTTTAAAAAATAAAAAGTTGATTGTTTTAAAGTTGCATCGGCAATTTGCCCATCTATTTACCCAAAGATTAAAAATGTTGCTCAGGGATGTGGGTATAAGAGATAAAAAATACACTAAACTTATAGAACCAAGAAGCAATTTATGTGATATATGTAAGAAATATTTGAGAACACCGTCATGACCTATAGTGCGTATGTCCTTAACCTCGAGATTTTGTAGCTATGGACCATATGGTGTGGGATAAAGAAAAGAATATTTTCATTTTACACTTTGTAGACATGGCAACTAGGTTTAGTCAATGAACGATTATACCAAGTAAAGAAAAGAAAACAATAGCAGAACAAATAATGGAAAAATAGATAGGCACCAGACTGGGATCACTGGCAAAATTCCTCACTGATAATTGGGGGTGGGGGAGGGGAAGTTTGCTGACGATGAATTTTGGGATATGTGTGAGAACATAAACATAATAGTTATGAACAGTTGCAGAAAGCCCATTTAGTAATGAGATGTGCAAGAAAAATTACACTGTAGTAGATCAAATGCGTTGTAAAATTTTGGCAGATTGGCCAAATGGAAAATTAACTCCGGCTTTAGCTTGGGCCCTACATGCAAATAATTCATTTGAGATGGTTGCGGGCTATGGTCCATATCAGTTGGTTTTTGATAGAAATCCTAAAAACCCATCAGTCATGAATGATTGTTTTCCAGCTTGGGAGGGAACTACAATTATCTCTACCTTTTACGTGCATTTGTATGCCCTGCACGTGGGCAGAAGAACATTCCTTAAAGCAGGAATCTCCGAAAGAATGTGGAGAGGTTTGAGGCATAATGTAAGGCCATCAGAAACTATTTTCAAACAGGGATAATATAAAAGAGATGGATTTAATGAATGGAAAGGATCAGGAAAGGTTATAGGTAAAGAACATAAAACAATCATTTTGCAGTGTGGAAATCAGACTGTGAGAGCTGCTGTGTTAATTTATGTACCTCTGGATCTGCCTCATGGGCCTCAATTAATGAAGCTCTACCAAACACTTCCTCAGAATTATTCCCATTCTCAAGGCCACTCTACCATCTGATTGTGGCATGAATAATCTCTGCTGGTGAATTTGTTCAGCATTGCCCTGGTCACCACACACAACGGAAAAATATCAGGAAATTATTCCTGTGACTGTTCTTTCTCCTTTCCCTCCCATGGACTTTCCGTAATCATGGGTGAAGCTGCAACCATCTCTCCTGCCAGATCATTCCCCAAAGGCAAGTCTATTCTGTCCACTAACTTCTTAACCACTCCGACACCGACTGGACATGACAATAAATCACACTCAAATTCTACTTTATACAATGGAATTAGGATATAATCTCCACTTATCCCCTTCACTAATATCTTACTTTCATTGAACTCTCCGGAGGGAAAATCAAATTCCTCTCCAGTAAGAGACATTGTGTAGTACATGTGTCCCTTAAAATAGTTATGGGTTTGGTTACATCATTTGATGAAAATGGGGTGATCTTCCCCTTGGACAAAAACACAGTATAGCTTTAATCTACCTCATTCATCACATCTGCTCTCACAGCAGCGTTTACCTGAGGTCTCCTGGTTCTATCTAGAGCTATAGTCTGTCCTGTAGTATTCTTCACTTTTGTTCGCTTTTTCAGAATCCTTCTTATGAACCCCAACAAATCCTGTTAGCTTTCCTTGCAACTTCCAACATGCTGAACGAACATGTTCCACTTTATTGCAATGGTAACATTGGTAACATTCGAGTCTCATCTCCATCCTCAGTACCTTCCTTCCTGGTTTGAGGAAGAGATCTCGGTGCATTCCCAGCTATCCATTTCTTACCTTGGCTACCCGCCTGCTTTTCACTCTCCCACTTCCTATTATTTTCAAAATTATGGGGTGACAGAGCAAAAGTTTATGGGTCAACTCATAATCATCAGCCATTATTGCTGCTTGTCTGGCAGTCACCACATTTTGGCCTTCAATATGGCTCTTTATCACACAAGATAGGGAATTCTTAAATTCTTCTAAGAGAAAGACTTCTCTCAGAGTCTCATAGGTCGTTTCCACTCCCAACGCTCATAGCCACCTTTTAAATTGTTCTGCTTAACCCTTTCAAATTCAGCAGAAGAGATTACATGTGAATCCTTGATAGGCTTTTCAAAGAGATTCAAAAAGGAAACATTAAGTTGAAAATAAATCCAGAATAAATTGGCCTACAGTTTGCATCTATTTGCTTACAGGTGAATAAATGGTACAATCGGTTAATAAGTTGCGAAAGGAAAATGATGGTTGGCTTTCCTACACAATCAGTTACACTGGTAAGAAGAGACACATGAGGCAGCGCAGTACACAAAAAAAACTAGACTAAACACAGAACACACGGGGGTTGAAGTGGCTCAGGAGTGAAAAGTGGCTGAAACCTCTTAATTAAGAGATCAAGGAGGATTAGTGTAATTTTTCTAAAAGATGAAGGGAGTAACCCAGAAATCGGGTTGGCAAACATTTCTTGTCTTTTCAGAGTTAAACAGAGACCAGAATATTTCCAAAGTAGGCAGAATCCAAGTTAGGGAGGTGCTCCTCTTGATTGAAGAGCCCCTAGCAAGTTCAATGTTCAACCAAGAGAGACAAAGATTGAGGAAAATTTGCCTGAGCAAAATTTACCTGAAGTTTAGTTCACCTTCTTTTCTGTTGTAGAGGCGGACCAGAGGTGTTCCCAGTTGAAGAGCCATAGGGCAGGGCAGCAGAAACTAGGCAGCCACCTTTTCAAAAAAAAATTTAGAATATCCAATTCATTTTTTCCAATTAAGGTGAAACACACGCAAACACGGGCAGCACTGTAGCGCAATGGTGAGCACAGTTGCTTCACAGCTCCAGGGTCCCAGGTTCGATTCACGGCTTGGGTCACTGTCTGTGTGTAGTCTGCACGTTCTCCCCACGTGTCTGTGTGGGTTTCCTTCGGGTGCTCCCGTTTCCTCCCACAGTCCAAAGATGTGCAGGTTAGGTGGATTGGCCATGCTAAATTGCCCTTAGCTTAGGTGGGATTGTTGTGTTACGGGATAGGTGTTAGCTTAAGTAGTGTGCTCTTTCTAAGAGCCGGTGTAGACTCGATGGGCCAAATGGCCTCTTTCAGCACTGTAAATTCTATGATTCTATAATGTGCAAACTCCACACGGACAGTTACCCAGAGCTGGGATTGAACCTGGGACTTCAGCGCCATGAGGCAGCTGTGCTAACCATTGCACCACCGTGCTGCCCTTAGGCAGACATCTTTGAGCAATGGCGCCCTAAAGGAAAAGGAACAGATCGAGGATCAACCCACCCACATAGTAACCAACTGGGGAAATCATCACCCCTTAAGTACCACAGCCTGAAAGGAGGTTCAAGTGCTGCTGACATCTACCATACATTCAAAACACCAAGTCATGGCTGAAGCAGAGTGTCCTTTGTAAACATAAAGTTACTGTGTGAAAGTATGACCTTAACTGTGAATTGAAATGTACTTGTACAGCTGTGGAAAAAGCTCTACAGTATGTTTCTAGAATAAAAGACTTCTGAGGCTGGATAAGGCTCTAGTCAGACCCCATTTGGAGTATTGTGAGCAGTTTTGGGCTCTTTTTAAGGAAGGATGTGCTGGTCTTGGAAAGAGTCCAGAGGAGGTTCACAAGAATGATCCCTGGAATGAAGAACTTGTCATATGAGGAACGGTTGAGGACTTTGGGTCTGTACTCATTGGAGTTTAGAAGGATGAGGGGGGATCTTATTGAAACTTACAGGATACTGCGAGGCCTGGATAGAGTGGACGGAGAGAGGATGTTTCCACTTGTAGGAATAATAGAGCCAGAGGACACCATCTCAGACTAAAGGGACGATCCTTTGAAACAGAGATGAGAAGGAATTTCTTCAGCCAGAGGGTGATTAATCTGTGGAACTTCGCCACCGACAGCTATGGAGGCCAAATCACTGAGTGTCTTTAAGACAGATAAATAGGTTCTTGATTAATGAAGTGATCAGGGGTTATGGGGAGAAGGCAAGAGAATGTGGATGAGAAAATATCAGCCATGATTGAAGGTGGAGCAGGCTTGATGGGCCGAGTCGCCTAATTCTGCTCCTTTGTCTTATGATCTTCTCGTTTCCCAAAATATAGAGATAAGCCAGAAGTCTTGAAGAAGTTTGGCAGAAATCAGATCTGAATTTTTCAAAACATTTGTGCCATAGCTGAAGAGAAACTGCAAAAAGCTCAAGTTAAAGACATTTTCCTGACCATTTCTTTCAAATTTGGTTAAGTAGCAAACATCAGAGCTTGAAAATTGTTTTGGGGGGGCACAGTGGCGCAGTGGTTAGCACTGCTGCCTCATGGCACTGAGTACTTGGGTTCAATCCTGGCCCCGGGCCACTGTCCGTGTGGTGTTTGCGCATTGTGGAGTTTGTGTGGGTCTCATCTCCACAATGACAACCCAAATTTGTGCAGGGTAGGTGGATTTGCCATGCTAAATTGCCCCTTAATTGGAAAAGTTTTTAAAAGAGAATTGTTTTGAAGGAGTAAACAGATAAAAGAAAAGAAATGTAAGAAACATTCTGTTCCTTTTCTCGGGTTAGTCCGTAAGGTTATGGTGCTGTCTTTTTAAGGAGCTGGCGCCGCTCTTTAACTCTTTTAGTCTTAAATTCCTGGTTGTACTTCAAAAAAAAATCTTGGATGAGTAAGGTCTTCAAAAACATTAAAAGGTTTTGTAACAATTGAAATCGAAATTTGAGGAAAGTTGAAGAAAAGATAATGAAGCAGATTTTCAAATGGAGTGTGGTTCTTTTTGATGGGGGATGTTTATGAAAAAGTATTGTGCATTTGAGAATGTTTCATTCTGTTCCGTGGAGAAACAAGCAGCGAGGTTAACCCTTCGTGCTGATAGCTGCTTTAAATGTATGGATCAGCTCATAATCATCAGCCATTATTGCTGCTTGCCTAGCGGTCATCACCCTTTGGTGGCACTGCCAGACTGGCAGTGGCAATGCCAGGGTGGCACTGCCAGGTTCTCCAGGTTACAGTGCCAAGGTGCCAGGCTGGCAGCGCCAAGGTGTCAAGGTGGCATTGGGAGTGCCAGGGTACCACCCTGCCCAGAGCCTGACCATCCAATTGCCTGGTAGATGCCCCAAATGCCATTACACCTAGTCCATGTTTGTGGAAAACAGTGCTAAAGGGCGCCTTGGCGAGGTCTCCCAGGTGCGGGCATTCAATCCAGGGCCTTGGAATACTCCGACGTAGACATATTTTAGTGAAGCTGCCAATCTGGACACTGCCCAGTGAGGGCGAGAGCCATATTGCCACTCCTCGCAAGATCTCATTCAATCTCGCGAGGTGTCCCAAGCGCGTAAATCGTGAGATTTAACGGCCTCGTCGCATCACCGAGTCAGGTGCGACGAGGCCTTACGATTAGGCCTCTTACCCTTCAGAAACTTGGCTTTGAGCATTCAGACCATTTCTTACCATTTGTTATCTTTCAACTCAAAAGTGTTTTGAGTACAGGAGATATGGAAGTTACGTCGAAACTGATTGCAAGCACTTCTGTCTCTGGTGTAAAACAACAAAGTGGTCATAATTGTTTCTGAAATTGGAATTGAACTTTTCATGAGAATTGAATTTGGTCGTCTGACCCCCACCTGAGACACTGGGAATGTGCAGGGGAGGATAAGCCAAAGACGATTATCAGAAAGTCAGGAGGATTTATCGGATGGAGCACGTGTGGTGCAATATGCACAACTTTGCGGGGACGAATAAATCGGATGGTGAAGTTGATTGGCAGGATAAACAGCACAACCCTATTATAACAAAAAACTTCATTGAAGATCTCATTGAACAGACAGGGTAAAGTGTGAAGATGACTTGCGAATGTGAAATTCCAACAGAGGATTGAAGAAGGAATTGGGACAGACATGAGAAGTGATTTGTTCCATTGAAGTAAGCAACATGCAGGATTGAATGGTGAAACTGCACTGAAGATGTTGTAGTCCCAGAAATGCTTGGCTATCTGACATGGAATGGTGAATATGACCTGAAGAGTAAGGAAATGTTTTTAAATCAAGGCATCATTTATGGAGTAACAGGCTTTAAGACAATTAAGATGGTAATGGTCATAGAGAGTAAAATTGAATTAAAAAGGAATTTTGAGTTGGGATAATTGAAAGTTATGGAGAAGTAATACTTGAGAAGAATTAAACACAAGATAGATATAAGTGAAGAGAGAGGAGAACAATGTGTTGCTTTAATTGCGTGTAAGTATACGCTAATAGCCTAGAAATTAACAGCACTCATGTAAAGGAATACAAAATTAGGGAAATGAGTTTATGCTTTCGAAATAATTGAGGTATATCATTGAGTGAGATGATCTGCAATGTGGGGACTTCCAATCCAAGATAATCATAATCGTATAATTCCAGTTGTGTTCGCATATTATCCATGATATGTAATCAAGAAATTGGGGAAACAAATGTGTACATTAGAAACAGCTAGGATGGCTAAAAATTAGCTGTGAAATGTCAATAATTATCTTTTGATATCAAAGTAGAAACCTGTAAGAAATAGGAACTGTTTAAGAAATAATGGGTGGAATTTACCAACTGCACATGCCGGACGGATGTTCCGGTCACGGCGACGGTGCACCCTGCCTCAGGTTTCCCGGTGACGAGGGGCGCAACCAACTGGAAATCCCGTTGACAACGGCAGGATCAAAAAATCCCACTGACGGGCCGCCTCAGTCGCTGAAAAGCATACGGCGGACTGTTCGGTAAATCCCGCCCAGTATGTTTATAGAATTGTGTGAATAGAATTAGTTAGCACAGCATTAATTCTCTCCCTGAAAAAAATATGTAAACAATTTTAAGGGGCCAAGACAAGGTAGAGATGAAGGTCATAAAGATAGCAATCCTCACATTGATGTCACTAGACTACAAATATTCCTGAACCATAGCAGGAAACTTTCTGGTACTCGTTTATCCAGTGAATAATCCTCTGCGTGAAAGAAACTGAAAAGTGACTTTGAGCTAAGTGACAGACAGTTGGGAGATGACTATCCTGATATCTTGGATACCTGTCTTGTGTCCATTGGTTAGAAAGGTTCAAAGAAGTGATTGAAGGCGAGTAAACCGCCAGTTCCTAGAAATTCAGTGTTTAGAGAACCCCAAAGTGTATCATGGAGTTCACCTGAGCCACAACTTTTAACAGATTGTGGTATGGGGAGCACATGGCCCTCTCTACAGGTGTGGTCCAGCAGAAATGGAAAAGTAATTTTTTAAAGCAAAACGATGTTTATTCTATGAGATCAAGTTAACCTTTTTGACATATACAGTGAACATCTTAGCAACCATCAATTCAAATACAATCCCCAAAGAATACAACACTAAGTAATCCTTAATAACTTCCCAAACAACATCCAGAAGACAGAAGAAACACCTTTCAACAGAAGCACATTAAGTTGACATTCACTACTGAGAACATTTATAATTCTGAATTCACCAAATGATCAAGAGATACTCTTTTGATGGCAGAGAGAACAGCAGTACGCCTGCTTGGTCTGGCTTCAGCTCCAACACTGAAAACGAAACTAAAACACACCCTGCAGCCAGCTCAAAAACAAAAATAAAAAGCTGACAGACAGCCCAGCTCTAGCCACTCTCTGACATCACTGCAGTAGTAAACACCCATTTCTTGAAGGTACTCTCAGATGACAGATACATGTCTTGTATCCATTGGTTAGAAAGGTGCAAACAAGTGATTAAAGGCGGGTAAACCACCAGTTCCTAGAAATAAAGTATGTTAATGAGTCTTCTTTCTTCAGCTCCTTTCTTCAGGCAGCTCCCTTGTTCAGAGAGAAAATGGACCAGTAAAGAGTGAGGGAGACTGGGAAGAGTTGCCAAACACTTTGGATAGAGAGCACAATTCTGCCAACACAAGCTACTGAGACTAACACAGTCTGTGCCAACCATCCGTTCATCCTCTGGGACCAGTCAACCATTCTCAGTTGTCATAAGTTGTTTATTTAGCTAATGCATCATATCTAAACTGTTACTTCTTAATAAACTATCTTAAAATCACTTACAAATACTCATATATCTTATGTATATGTGGCACCCGTACCCAAAATCTTACATCTATGTACAGAGAGCAGAGTGATAGTCCTTTATGCAGAAATACATGACAAACTATCAAATGTTGTTCATATCTCTAGTTGCAACCTAGAGGGACCGAGGCACATAGTTGTGAGTAACAGTCAACTTGACAGCCAGATGAATGCAGTCCTTGCCCTATTTTGGGATGCAGTCATGGCTACAATAATTGCAGAGTTCAGTGATGACCTCTTCTGTGAAGTGGAGCTGTCTCAGGCACTGCTCCTCACTGAAATTGAGGTTGGAGGATTGCTTCCTGAAGGCCCTTAGCAACTATGGCCTCCTTCTGAGAGTCCTACTTCCCCTCCTCTGCCCCTGTTCTTGTAGCTTGACCTGCTCTGCGTGATTTTGATTTTTCTTATGTAGGAGTTCACAGGCCACCAATTTTTGGCAACTTGTTTCAGTAAAAGTTTTTAAATGAACGAAATGTGTTTCAGTCAATTAAATGAGTCACATTTTAGCCAGGAAAAGTAAACTCCAAAACACATTTGTATAATTGTGCCAGTAATTGCCCAACAACTAACCTGTAAGTAGTGCTTTGTCCCTTAAATAGCACGAGTGGTGGAGGTCCTTGATTACATTGTGTATCATGTTCAGCTGCAGGAGGTTAAGACCTCCAGTAGGCTGAAGCATGGTGTTTCAAAATGGCAGCATGGCATCAAGGCAGCACTGAAAACCACAGGCCCATGATACAGAATCTTGCGCCTGTGCATTGGATTTGTGTATGTGCATCTTGGACTCCATTTTCAAGCATTAGCCAGCTGCTATGTGGGCTAAATAACGGGCACTTCATAGACCAATTTGGCTCCCATACTCTCAAAATAATACTGTCAAAATTTATGCAGATGACATTATCATTATTCATTATTCTAGAACGCATTCTCGAAAGTCACCAGTACAAAGCACAATAGAAACTTCCACGACAGAAATCTGAATTGTAGGCAGCACAAGGGGATCCCCAAGATAATTTTTGGCATTATATGAAAGGGCGGTATGGTGAGACAGTGGCTAGCACAGCTGCCACACAACACCAGCGACCCGGGTTCAATTCCAACCTTGGGTGACTGTCTTTGTGGTGTTTGTACATTCTCCAGTGTGTCTGCATGGGTTTCCTCCGGGTGCTCAGGTTCCCTCCCACAGTTCAAAGATGTGCAGGTTAGGTCGATTGGCCATGCTAAATTTCCCCTTAATGCTCAAAATGATTCGGTAGGGTTACGGGGATAGCATGTGGGGCTGGGTGGGGTGTACTTTCGGAGGGTCGGTGCAGACTCGATGGGCCAAATGGCCTCCTTCTGCACTGTGGGAATTCTATGATTCTAAAAACATTGGTTCTTTGAAGGGATAGAAACATCACAGAGGATCAGGAACGTCAGTGGTGCTATATTAATTATATCAGTCACATCAGTCGTCACAACTGAAAGCTGTAAATAGATTGTGCATTCAATCATTTTAGCTCAGGAACTTCACGGATGCGAACAACAGAAATATAAATTGTGAGGAAATTTACGCAATTTATTTAAAAACCTTATAATCTTATGATAAACAGACAATATTCTGGGTAATATGTTTTGATTTCCTGACTTGTTACCTTTTTAATAGTTAATAAAGTTTCTGAATTCACCATTTGAAGTGTTCTTTCTTGCCATATGATGAAGTCTCTAGAACCGGGTGTGATTTACAATTGGGGGGGGGGGATTATTGCAAACAAGTGAACCCCGTAAATCTTAGTTCAAATAAATCAAACATCTTAAAGAGCTTCATCACCACGTCCCCAGGGGTTACTCCTTGTCCCTCAGGAGCCAGCCCTGTTACCATTATTCCTCCCAAAATATCGGGTATCTCAGAGTGGCGAAGGAAGAAACTATTCAAATGGGGTTCCTGATATTGCATGGCGGGAAGCCCATTTTGTCACTGGTGGGGGACGGGCCAATTGATTCTGGAAATCCCACTGGCGCAAACCTCGTCTTCAGCCTCTCGCGATATGTTGCGCCCCCGTCGCCATTTACGCCCGCAGCCAGATTGCAGCCAGAGAAGTTGTGCACAGCTCACAATGCAGTTTCTACATGGAACTAACCAGAGCTGTCAGATTAGCTATGCATTTGTACAGCTGATGTTTGTGTTAATTATGCCCTCAGCCAAGTGCCAACTGCAATCTGAGATTGCAAAGGCCCACATTGTAAGCTATCAGAAGGAGCAGAAGGCAAGATTTTAATCTATGCCCCTTGCTGGCCTGAATGCATCATATTTTGTTTTTATCCTTTCACTCACGTTGCCTTCATGCCAGCCTTTTCCATAATCCCCCATTTTTTTGCCAGTTTTAAGATATAGAGGATCTAGTGTAGTCTCACAAGCCTAATGTGTCACCCACCAGAACAGTTAGGTTTGTCACCTCCCTCCGGGAAGACGTGGGGTGCTGCAGAGAGCACATGACAAATATAATGCAAGCTGCTAATTAGTGTCAAATTAGGAACAGTTTTGCACTGTAAACTGATGGATGATGATCTGGGTTGAGACTGCACTATGTTCACTTCACAAAGGGGCTTAAGCTACACAACAAGAAGTTACATTGATATAAACCACTTTTGACAAGGAAGAACAAGTAAAACATTCCAAATTTCTCAGAAGCATCATCAAACTGGACACTAAACCACCACATGAGAAGATACCAGGACAGGTGAACTTGGTCTAAAAGGTAGGTACTGAATGTGGTGGTATGATTAACATAACTGCCTGCCATTGGTGCAGAACACCGGCTTACCATTGGCCCTGGTCGGTCATGTGCCTCTCGACCGATTGGTTGAAACCAGTCATGTGACGGCTCCCCGATTGATCGAGAGGCTGAGTTAACCCCGCCTCCAGGGCGGGGTATAAATACCCAGTACTCCTGGCGGTCGTCCATTTACTGTAGTCGACCGCAGGGCTAACATCTAGTTGATTAAAGCCATACTTTTGTACAGCAACTCGTCTCGCATTCAATTGATGGTACATCAATTTAATCAGCTAGATTTTTGAAGATGGAGCTCCGGATCAAGCCCGAATGCCTCCGCATCAGCCCGCAAACTCAGTACGCATCGGAAATCTTCAAACATTGGCTGGCGTGTTTCGATGGTTACCTGGCATCCGCAAGCAGCCCCCCCCACCATGGCACAGAAGCTTCATATCCTCCATTCCAGCGTGGGCATGGCGGCCTACGCGATGATAGGGGAGGAAAAAGATTACGACGTGGCCATGGATAAGTTGAAAGGACAGTTTCTTAAACCGGTAAACAGAGTGTTCGCCCGACATCTGCTGGCTACCAGACAACAGCTCCCCGGTGAGCCATTAGACGATTTTTACCAGGCCCTCGCTGTCCTGGGGAGGAATTGCACCTGCCTCCAAGTTTCAGCCACGGAGCACATGGAACTTTTGATTAGAGATGCTTACGTGGCTGGGATGCAGTCTTCCGCTATCCGCCAGTGGATGCTGGAAAAAGACGACCTCAGCCTAACTGAGGCACGGACTCTCTCCACCTCCCTGGAGGTCGACGACTTGAACGCCTGCGCCTATGTCCCCAGCCACGCTGCAGCACCCTGGGCCTCCTGGCACGCTTCCCCACCGCCATCCACCGCTCCCGACCCCCCTCAGGCCTGCGCCGCGGGACGCCCCGACATGTCCGCGGGGCCCCGCTGCTATTTCTGTGGGTTCGCAAAACACCCTCGCCCGTGCTGCCCTGCCCGCTCCGCCCTCTGTAAGAGCTGCGGGAAGAAGGGCCATTTTTCGACGGTCTGCCAGGCCAAATCGGTCGCTCCGGGCCTTTCCGGGCCCTTCCAGTGCACCGCGCCAATCTCTCCCCCCCCCGCCCCCGGGCCCCTGCGCCTGGCCTGCGCGCCTCGCTGCCCCTGCTCTCAGCCGCTCCGATTGGCCCGCCGGCACCGCTAACCCCGCCCCCAGCAACCACGAGGGTCCCGCGGGCGCCGCCATCTTGGGCCCCGGACGCCACGTGTGGGTCCTGGGTGCCGCCATCTTGAAATGAAAATGAAATGAAAATCGCTTATTGTCACGAGTAGGCTTCAATGAAGTTACTGTGAAAAGCCTCTAGTCGCCACATTCCGGCGCCTGTCCGGGGAGGCTGGTACGGGAATCGAACCGTGCTGCTGGCCTGCTTGGTCTGCTTTAAAAGCCAGCGATTTAGCTCAGTGAGCTAAACCAGCCCCTTGGGGCGCTGACTCCACGAGCGGGCCCTGGGCGCCGCCATCTTGGGGCCCCGACTCCACGTGCGGGTCCTGGGCGCCGCCATCTTGGGGCCCCGACTCCACATGCGGATCCTGGGCACCGCCATCCTGGACTGGCACACAAGGTCCTGCCAGCACCTACTCGGCCGACGACGACTACGACGATGGATCTTCTCCACGGCTCGCGGCCATTCAACTCGACCAGTCACGTCCATGCACGCTCACCAAAACAACGACGCTGATCCACCTCAACGGCCACGAGACGGGCTGCCTGCAGGACTCCGGGAGCACGGAAAGCTTCGTACACACTGCCACGGTAAGACGCTGCGCGCTCCCTGTCCATCCTGTAAAACACAAAATCGGGTTAGCCTCAGGTTCGCACTCTGTCCGCATCACCGGCTGCTGCATCGCGGACCTCATGGTCCAAGGGAAGGTTTTAAAAAATTATAAACTCCTTGTCCTCCCTGGCCTTTGCGCACCGGCACTCCTAGGACTGGACTTCCAGTGCAACCTGCAGAGCTTGACCTTCTAATTCGGCTGCCCTATACCCCCCCTCACTGTCTGCAGCCTCGCATCCCTCAAAGTGGACCCCCCCTCCTTGTTTGCTAATCTCACCCCCGATTGCAAACCCGTCGCGACCCGGAGCAGACGGTACAGCGCCCAGGACCGGACCTTCATCAGGTCCGAGGTCCATAGGTTGCTGAAGGAGGGGGTCATCGAGGCCAGCAACAGTCCCTGGCGAGCCCAAATGCTGGTGGTCCAGACTGGGGAGAAAAACCGGATGGTCATCGACTATAGCCAGACCATCAACCGGTTTACGCAACTGGACGTGTATCCTCCCCCCCGTATTTCCGCCATGGTAAACGAGATTGCGAAATACAAAGTCTTCTCCACTGTGGACCTCAAGTCTGCCTATCACCAGCTCCCCAACTGCACGAGTAACCGCAAGTACACCGCGTTTGAGGCTGATGGGCGCCTCTACCACTTCCTCAGGGTTCCATTCGGTGTCACAAATCTGGTCTCGGTCTTCCAACGGGAGATGGACCGAATGGTCAACAAGTACGGATTACGGGCTACCTTCCCGTACCTCGATAATGTCACCATCTGCGGCCACGACCAGCAGGACCATGACACCAACCTCCGAAAATTTCTCCAAACCGCAAAACTCCTTAACCTCACTTACAATAAGGATAAGTGCGTGTTTAGCACCGACCATTTAGCCATCCTCGGCTACGAAGTGCGCAATGGAGTGATAGGCCCCGACCCTGAACGCATGCGCCCCCTGATGGAACTCCCTCTCCCCAATACCCTCAAATCCCTTAAACGCTGCCTGGGTTTCTTTGCTTACTACGCCCAATGAGTTCCCAATTACGCCGACAAGGCCCGTCCCCTCATTCAGTCCACGACCTTCCCGCCGTCGTCGGAGGCCTGCAGGCCTTTAGCTGCATCAAAGCGGACATCGCAAAGGCCATGATGCGCACCATCGACGAGTCCCTCCCCTTCCAGGTCAAGAGCGATGCATCAGAAGTAGCTCTGGCGGCCACCCTGAACCAAGCGGGCAGACCCGTGGCCTTCTTCTCCAGAACCCTCCAGGCTTCCGAACTCCGCCACTCCTCAGTGGAAAAGGAAGCCCAGGCCATAGTCGAAGCTGTGCGACATTGGAGGCGCTATTTGGCCGGCAGGAAGTTTATCCTCCTCACAGACCAACAGTCAGTGGCCTTCATGTTCGATAATGCACTGAGGGGCAAGATTAAGAACGACAAGATCTTACGGTGGCGGATCGAGTTGTCCGCGTACAACTATGATATCTTGTATCGTCCTGGGAAGCTCAATGAGCCTCCTGATGCCCTGTCCCGCGGTACCTGCGCCAGCACGCAGATAGACCGCCTCCACTCCCTCCACGCGAACCTCTGCCATCCAGGGGTGACCCAATTCTACCATTTCATAAAGGCCCACAACCTGCCCTTCTCCATCGAGGAAGTCAGGACAGTAACCCGTGACTGCCACATCTGTGCAGAGTGCAAACCGCACTTCTACCGCCCCGAGAGCGCGCATTTGATCAAAGCATCCCGCCCCTTCGAACGTCTCAGCATTGACTTCAAGGGGCCCCTTCCCTCTAGCAACCGCAACATTTACTTCCTGACGGTAATCGATGAATACTCCCGCTTCCCCTTCGCCATTCCCTGCCCCGACATGACCACATCGACCGTCATAAAGGCCCTCCTCTCCATCGTCTCCCTGTTCGGCTACCCCGCATACATACATAGCGATCGGGGGTCCTCCTTTATGAGCGACGAGCTGCGTCAATTCCTGCTCAACAGGGGCATTGCCTCTAGCAGGACGACCAGCTATAACCCTTGGGGTAACGGACAGGTCGAGCGGGAGAATGGCACCATCTGGAAGACCATACTACTGGCCCTCCGGTCCAGAGATCTCCCTATTTCCCGATGGCAACAGGTTATCCCCGATGCCCTACATTCTATCCGCTCACTCCTCTGCACCACAACAAATCAGACACCGCATGAACGTCTTCTTGTTTTCCCCAGGAAGTCGGCCTCTGGATCCCCTCTCCCGACGTGGCTGGCCGCCCCCGGACCCATCTTGCTCCGGAAGCATGTGCGGGTGCACAAGTCCGACCCGTTGGTGGAGCAAGTCCAGTTACTCCACGCTAACCCGCAGTATGCGTACGTGGAGTACCCCGACGGTCGGCAGGACACGGTCTCCCTCCGGGACCTGGCACCCGCCGGCGTGCGGCCCTTCCCCCCTTCACCACAGACCCCCCCCCCGTTCTTTTTCCCCCAGCGCCCCACTCAAGCCGCCCCTCCCCCATCCATGGCTTCTCCATCACCAGCCCGGGTTACGGAGACAGTTCAAGGACCATCGCTCCCGGACTCCAGGACATCAGCAGAACCACCACCATCGGCTGATACAGCGTCACCAACTCCACTGCGGCGGTCTGCCAGGACGTCATGGGCAACGAAAAGGCTGATCGAGTACATTTAACTTTCAACAACACCATGGACCTTGTACGGACAGTATGTACTGTTGTTAAATGTCTGGGCCAGTGGGAAGCCAAGGATACATTTTTTTTCCTTCTCTCGCTACTACTCATACCACCAGTTCTCTCCCCCCCCCCCCCCCCAGCTCTCGTTGACACCCCCCGGCTTCTTTCTCCGCAAGGGGTGAATGTGGTGGTATGATTAACCTAGCTGCCTGCCATTCGTGTAGAACACCGGCTTACCATTGGCCCTGGTCGGTCATGTGCCTCTCGACCGATTGGTTGAGACCAGTCATGTGACGGCTCCCCGATTGGTCGAGAGGCTGAGTTAGCCCGCCTCCAGGGCGGGGTATAAAGACCCAGTACTCCCGGCGGTCGTCCATTTACTGTAGTCGACCACAGGGCTAACATCTAGCTGATTAAAGCCATACTTTTGTACAGCAACTCGTCTCGTGTTCAATTGATGGTACATCACTGGGGCATCTCAAAGGAGAAGAGCGAGGTAGAGGAGCAGAAAAGCGATTGAAGGGAATTCAAGAGTTTATGGCCTATGCAGTTGACTGCATGTTCTCAAAGGTGACCTGACGAAAAAACAGAAGGGTGATTTTCAGCCCACAATCACCATTAGAGAGCACGGCTTCGTGGGTGGAAAATCCGGAAGGAATCGGGTGGGAGAATCGCCGGGGTGCCGTGCGAATCGTGCCACGCCGACCCCCGCACGTGATTCTCCCACACCCCCCCGAAACCAGCGCCGTGCAAATCGCGCCGGGCCACTCGGAGAATCGCCGCAAACGGCGAGCGGCGATTCTCCGGCCCCCACGCATAAACGGCCTAGTCCCGCCGGTGCCGTCCACGCCTGTCGCTGCCGGCAGGTTCTTGTCACGAAGGCTTGGAGGGCAGCCCATGGCCATGGAGGGGGGGGGGGGGGGGCTCCGTTCCCGGGGGGGCCTCCGATGGGGTCTGGCCCGCGATCGGGGCTTACCAATTGGTGGGCCGGCCTCCCCCCCCCCACCCCCCCCCGGGCCTACTTCCTTGCGCAACCGGCCCCAGAACACCGGCGCCATGTTGGTGAGGGGCCGGAGCGCTCCACGAGGTTACCGCGCATGCGTCGGTTGGCACCGGCGCCACTGCGCATGCCATCGTTGGCACCGGTGCAACTGCGCAAGCGCGGATCCCGCGGCGCCCAATTCGCGCCGAGATCTGCGGCTGGAATGTCGCAAACCACTCCAGCGTCTTGCTGGCCCCCTGTAGGGGCCAGAATTCGACGTGGGAGCGGCCTGTTCACTCCATCGTAAAACGCAACACCGTTTGCCACGGCGTGGACACTCTGCCTCCATTTCGGAGAATCCCGTTCACGCCCCTCGCCAGCAACATCACAAGGTTCGCGCCCTCAAAGTGTGGGAATCTCATTTGAATGCATTATAATAAATGTTAATATTATTAACGAGGCCCTAACCACATGATCCTCCCTCACTAAACATTCCAACCTCGCGAAAGTGACGTCACATCTGCGAGATACAACAGCTTTTTAAATACGGGATTCAGTTGAGTGCCACCAGGCCACTCAGTTTCTGTTCTGATCAGGCCGCCCTTTAAAGATGGCCGTCCGATCTCTGTGGAGCCGTGTAAGGCCCTATCAGGCCATACCCCGCCAGAGCGAGGGAGTAAACTCCACCCACTCATTTTTTTGCTTGAAAGAGACTCAAACTCTGGAGAGAAACCTGGCCTGTGCAGCAGGAGAGCTGCACGTTAGTTTTCAGTCTGAGCCTGACACTTTGAAAGAATATGTTCCGCTTCCAACCCAGAGACATACAAGTGGCAAGAATTGGGGGATTACAGAGGACTTGAATTGTGAGACTGGAGGAGGTTGCAGAGACAGGGTGGGGCGAGGCCATGGAGGGATTTGTAAACAAGGATGAGGATTAAAAGTGAGACATTGCCTAACAGAGTGCCACTGTAGGTGATGGACAAACAGACACAGTAAAAAATAAAATGCATCATCTGTAGAGAAAGAAACAGAAGTTAACACTTCTGATCAGTGACATTTCATCAAACTGGATGTTAGGACACAGGCAACTGAATTTTAGATGAGCGAAGTTTACAGAGAGGGCAAAGGTAGAGGCCAGCTAGGGTGGCTGGAATGGTCTGGACTAGAAGTAAACATATAGCAATCAGCGGACGCTTTTATTCCAACATTCAAGACTTGACTGTGTCGAGGTCTCAAGCATGTAACCCACCACAGGAACCGATTCTCAAGTATTGCTTTTCATGAAATACATTTTATGCAGTAATTTCCAAAATAAAGAGTCTTTCCTTGTGCGTGCATCTCTTTTAATCATTTTGTTTAGATGCTTATGCACTTTTTAAAAAAAATTTGTTAAGTGACCCTGCCAGGGAAAATAGCTAGCATGCAGTCTCCGTTTTTTAATATATCTTTCGATTTGATTCGAAAAGCTGAACATGCTCGCGCAAAGCAGAAAATCCATAACCTTTGAATGTCCTGGGAATTGTCCTTTGGAAATGTGCAGAAAACTACATTAATGTCACTGTCAATCAAGTGAACCTCAAATCAGCAGACTTGACACGTGCCCCATCATGCAGGCTCCTTCTGGAGAAAGCGGAATTGCGTTGATATAGACTAGCTCGAGATCTTAAGTGAATCCAGAATGGCCTCAGACCTAAAGTTAACATAATTCACTGTGCTCAGTCGTCTGAGAGTATATGAATTCGTTGACTTCTGAAGAATCTGACATGAATCGCCCTGTACATAGTAGAAGTCAGAAGGGAATTTGAAAAAAAAAAATCAGTGCACCTTAGTCTACATAGAATGATGCCTTAAACTGCTAGATTCCTATGTTGAGTTTCCAAAAACCTTTCTCCATCTAATAATGTCCTTTGTAAGACAAAGAGCTTTCCTCCTAATAACAAAAAAAAAACGCCAATTTTTATGCAAATTGTTTTTAATCTGAATTTGACATTCAGGAGATGAATCCACAAATCATCCATTAAATTATTAGACAATCAGAGGCACATACCTCCTTCGCGATTGGGATGGGAATGATGCTGAGAAATACCAACACGTCAAAATTTCTACTTATCAGGATCACATTCAGCACAGATGGTTGATATGTGCTGCCTGCTATGCTACCATTTGTTCTCAAACAGCCAGTAATTTGTGCAGACCTAATGGCATAATTACTAAAGGAAAGTTAAAAGAGTGTAGATTTCCATGCTTTACACTCCCCTCTGGTGGACTTTAATCTTCTGATAATTATTTTGAATTTCATATCTTACGGAGGAAATTAATTACTACTTGATGTAAAGAACGTTTTTAAAAATTTGTTCGTGGGATTTGGACATCACTGGCAAAGTCAACATTTATCTGCCAATTTAGTTACCAATAGTTAGAAATGCTTTCAATCCTTCCTCCTTCAGGAGAGTCAAAACCACCCAAAATCATTGATTAAAGTCGGAGTATTGGATGGTTTCTGTTATGATGGCATGTGGTTACAGAATATGTCTGCCTTTGTTGTCTTCTGTATGCAAACAGTTCAGCTTTGACAAAGGGTCATCCGGACTCGAAGCGTCAGCTCTATTCTCTCCCTGTTTGCAGACCTGCTGAGATTTTCCAGCATTTCCTCTTTGGTTGCTAACAGTAAATCTTTATTAACAATTTGTAACTAGATACGAATAATCAATAAAATGTCTTAACAAGTCTCTGACCAATACCTCATTGACCCTGGGTCTGGGCCATGTCCCTTCTTACATCACTGTGTGGGCAGTATAGTATCTTGCCCTACATTAACCATGTTTGTACCAGACCCATTGATTACATTTTCCAGTGCAACGTAATTGCCTATTGGAAGTTTAAGCTTAATATTGATAGTCCTTGCATGGTGACTTCTGGGAGGGACTCCCCCAACTTATCCACTGGGGTACCTCCCACATACAACGCCCTGGAGAATAGAAGTTTTGATTCAGTATTGATTCGCCAGGGACAGGCATTCACTGAAACCATTGAAAATACCCCGAAGCACCGTCTATCTAATTCCCGGGGAATTAATTTTAATCTGCAGTGCAGGTAGAATTGCAGAAACCCCAAAATCCCATTAAAACCAGACCCTCTTTCCTCTAACCCCCCAAAAAAATCCTATGAGAATCAACTTCTATCCCACCCCCATCCTGCAATCACACTTGCATTAACTCAAAGCCACATATCCAAAGGGTTAATTTGCTGTAGGGTATGGACAGTGAGCAGAAAGAGGGGGGCATGTTCCAGAATCAGCAGCATCTGCAGCTCAGCACCAAGCTCCGCTCTGCGTGGATTACAGGAGGCAGAGAGTTAGGTGCCACAAACCCAGTCCCCACCCCATCCCACAAACACACAGAGTTGAAAACAAACAGAAACTCGTGGCATATGTTGTAAACTTTCTTCATCAGTGAATCCAATCTAACTTTTTGAGAATTTTCTCACATCTTTAAAAGCAGGGCACCCAATAGAGAAATCAATCGGACACTTACCAATACTATTGGGCTAGGCTGCGCTTGCAGGTAGCTTTATCTCTACTTGAGGTTGAGGCTTAATGCCGGCGGGAAAACAGGTAGCGCAGTGACATTTGTCAGCACAGTACACATACTCGTCAGTTTACACTTTATGTCATGATGCTGTGAACTCAATCAATGAACGATGACTGGCCAGAGATTTGGTATGAATAATGAGTGTTATTTGATTAAAATATTTCAAAATCTGCCAGATTGTTTTTAATTGTCTCATTGTTTTGACGGCGAATGCGGTAGACTTTAGGTCATCTTGGGCATGTTGGCAATCCTAATCCACATGGTTCCCTTTAATGGGACTTCCCAATCTCATCGCTACCCCCAGTGGTGGCCTGACTGCAAGAACCCTGCTTCAATTAAAGTTTCAGAAAAATTGGTGAGAGGGTCATTAGCACTGGCCATTAACACCCGGTTTCCCTGGGTTTCTGTGGCTATGATTCATCTTTCATTCTCACTCCACAGTATAAATATTTCCCACTTTCTCTGTCTGTTAGCTTTGACAAAGAGTCATCGGACTCGAAACTTTAGCTCTTTTCTCTCCCTACAGATGCTGCCAGACTTGGTGAGATTTTCCAGCATTTTCCCTTTCGTTGGTGAGAGGGTGCCTCTATTTGAATGCTCTCCGTGTTTACTTACCTGCCATGTCAGCCTGCTGTTCCTCTCAAACTGGAAGTTCTCTGATTGAGTTCTCCCTTCCACCCTCACTTAGACAGTAGACCCATCTCCCTGCCAATTAAACAAGCACCTCGGATGGTGGGTTCAGGACCTGGAACAGTCCAAACTTCCGTTTCCTGCCCCAGAGGAGAATTCCAGCCCAGTAACTCAGTTTCCCTCTCCATAGGTGCTGTCTAACATGTTGATTGTCCACAGCATATTTCAGCTTCAAATCTATGCCCACTAGCATTTGACTCACATTCAACCTGAATAAAACTTGCCAACAAATGGAAAATAAATCACACTGATTGCCAGAGTCTGATGGAGCTGAATGAATATGCTAAAATACAACCACCAGTCCAAAGTGCTCCAGACACCTTGCTGTTTCATTTTGAGTACCTTAATATAACTCTGGCACACTGTCAAACTGCCCGAGTGATGACGGCAACATTCACAGTTTGAACAAATCAAAACAGAATAAGGGCAATTGGCAGGACAAAGTGTTGAAATTAATCCTAATTCTTTTCAATATCTTAATTTTTGAAAGGAAGTTGTGACAGTCAAACCTGCCTTTTAACATAGAGGCCAGGGCCGGGATTCTCCGACCCACCCCGCAGCCCCGCCGTCGGCTTCCCCATTCTCCGGCGCTGATTCTCGGGTGCCCGCGGGATTCCCGCCGCGCCAGTCGGGGCCCGTTGACAGCGGCCCCCCCGGCAATTCTCCGGGCCCCGATGGGCCAAGTGGACGATGAGTTTGGCCAAATCCCGGCGGTGTGGGTTACTCAGGTCGCACACGGCGGGACCTGGAAGGTGAGTGTGCTGGGGCCATCCTGGAGGGGTGGCGGGGGAATCCGCTCCCGAGGGGGTTTCCCCCAGGGTGGCCTGGCCCGTGAGCGGGCCTGCCTATCGGCGGACGGGTGGGTTCCGTGGGAGCTTACTTTACTCTGCGCCGGGCCCCAGTTGGGCTCCGCCATATTACCCGGGGGCCGGTGCGGAGAAGGGAACCCCCGCGTCTGTGCGGAATATGCCGGCCCTACCGCGCATGCGCCGAATCATGCCGGCCGTTCGGCACATGCACAATCTCATGCCGGCTGTTCCGCACCGGCTGGAGCAGCGGGGACCACTCTGACACCAACCTAGCCCCCTAGAAAGGGGAGAATTCCTCACTTTCAGGAAGCGATGACACCAGAATGGTTGGTGCCGGTTTTCACTCCGGCGTGGGGGCATAGCCCCATTATTAGAGAATGCCGGCCCTGGGAGG
This sequence comes from Scyliorhinus canicula, assembly GCF_902713615.1. Taxonomy (NCBI): domain Eukaryota; kingdom Metazoa; phylum Chordata; class Chondrichthyes; order Carcharhiniformes; family Scyliorhinidae; genus Scyliorhinus; species Scyliorhinus canicula. The sequence continues at coordinate 31,642,484 of NC_052164.1, forward strand.
GCGCAGGAATCGTGCCCTGACACCGTCTTCCCCATTCTCCGGCGATGATTCACGGGCACCCGCGGGATTCCTGCCGCGTTGGTCAGGGGCCGTTGACAGCGGCCATCCCGGCGATTCTTTGGGCCCAATGTGCCGAGTGGATGACGAGTTTGGCCGAGTCCCACCGGCGTGGGTTACTCAGGTCCCACACAGCGGGACCTCAATGGTGAGTATGCGGGGGCTGTCATCGAGGGGGGCGGGCGGAGGGCCCACGGTGCCCTGGCCCACGATCGGGGCCTAACGATCGGCGTACGGGCTGGTTCCGTGAGGGCCTACTTTACTCCGCGTTGGGCCCCTGTAGGACTGCGCCATATTTCTCGGGGGCCGACGCAGAGAAGGGAACCTCCATACATGCGCGGAATCACGCCGGCCATTCCGCGCAGCTGGAGCTGCGGGGACCACTCCGCCGCCAATATAGCCTCCTCGGAAGGGAAGAATTCCTCACTTTGCGAAGCGTTGACGCCGGAGTGGCTGGCGCCGGTTTTCATGCCGGCGTGGGGACATAGTCCCATTATTAGAGAATCCCGCCCCGAGTTTCTTACAATGTGATTGTCTCTTTACTGATCTGATGATTCAGTTCCATTTTTTAGCCTAGGGACTGGAGTTTATATTAAAAGTGAACTCTTAGAAGAACGTGCCTTGGAACCTTCTCCCAAACACTTGCCTTCACCAAGATTTCAGCCTCTCCTTTCAGTATTCCTCTGTCTTGGCTTGCACATACATTCAAGGTACATTCAAGCTTCCACACCATCTCTCCGGCACCCAGCCATTCCAACAGACCATTACTACTTCACAGGCTGTATTACGATGCCACCGCCCTTGGGATTACTTTGATATCTGACTTCTCGCTCGCTGACTTCACCTGGTCTGTACTTTTCAACTCTGTATTTAACTGGGAGCCTCTCTCTCTCTGACCCTTTCTTTAATTTCAGTGAACAGGGGCTGGATTCTCCGCCGGCGGGATGCTCCGTTTTTCCAGCAGCCGGGGGGTTTCCCGAAGCCATGGGGCTGTCCCACAATGGGAAATCCCATTGACAGGCCGGCGTAATAGAGCATCCCGCCGGTGGGGCGAAACAGAAATGTGGCGCGGCGGGACGGAGAATCCAGCCCCAGTACTTTTTTCAGATTCCAATTCTTTCCCCCTTTTACTTCAGTCTTCCTGGGAGTTCCCTTTCATTCCCTGATTTCTAGGACAAAATATTCTTTAACATCTGGGACTTGCTTTCTGCCCTTACTTCACTGTCCTGCCTCCCTGCTGGCAGTATTTGTGAGAACTGCTTTCTTCTCAGGTACCTGGTGCCAACTGAATGACAAGTGCTTATGTTTTACAGTGTGGGCCTCTAATTGCTAAGCAAGACCCTAGTCTTTCTTTAAACCCTGTTTGTTTTCACATTGTAAACCCTTTAATTATAATGCAGGCACAATTTAAAATGAAATCAAAACCCACAGACATACATGCACCTTTGTTTAACATAGAATGAACTAAGCAGTTAACCCTTCTTTACAAAGAATCACAAAACTTCCTTAATAAGAACGTAAGAACATAAGAACTAGGAGCAGGAGTAGGCCATCTGGCCGTTCGAGCCTGCTCAGCCATTCAACGAGATCATGGCTGGCCTTTTGTGGACTCAGCTCTACTTTCCGGCCCGAACACCATGCTACAATGCTGTAATGCTATAATGCTATACCTTGGGCGGAATTCTCCAACCCCCCCCCCCACAGGGTCGGAGAATCGCCCGGGGCCAGCGTAAATCCTGCCCCCACCGTGGCCGGAATTCTCCGCCACCCGGGAATCGGCAGGAGCGGGAATCGCGCCCCGCCGGTCGGCGGGCCCCCCGCGCTGATTGGCGTGCCCCCCCACGGCGATTATCCGGCCCGTGATGGGCCGAAGTCCAGCCACTGACAGGCCTCTCCCGCCGACGTGGGGCGGGGCGTGGGGCGATCGGACCCCGGGGGGGTGCCCCCACAGTGGCCTGGCCCGCGGTCGGAGCCCACCGATCGGCGGGCGGGCCAGTGCCATGAGGGCACTCTTTTTCTTCCGCCGCCACCATGGCCTCCACCATGGAGCAGGCGGAAGAGACCTCCCACTACCGCGCATGTGCCGGTGGTGATGTCAGCGGCCGCTGACGCACCCGCGAACCGGCAAAGGCCTTTCGGCCAGCTCCGACGCCGACTGGCGGGCGTCAAAGGCCGTTGGCGCCGGTTTTGGCGCCAGTCGGCGTGGCGCCAGTCGGCGTGGTGCCAACAACTCCGGCGCGGGCCTAGCCCCTAAAAGGTGCGGAGAATTCTGCCCCTTGTTTCTAATATCCACAAGTACAAATATAGATTACTTAAAACTCTGTTTCCTTACATAATATTCTGGTAACTGCAATGAAGCCCACATTCCACATGCTAGATATTACTGTACAGATTAAAAAGCATGCAAGTATCCTCAGTATGGTTTGCATTATCAAGGCTAGTTACTGTGGAGACCTTGTTGCCAGTCGAAGATTCTTTCATGAACACTCAAGTAGGTTTAATCCCAGCCTTCTGTTACACTGTGGCCTTCTTAAAGGACAACCTCACTGATGAGGTCATTCATGTCAGAAAGTGGCAAACTTGCTCAATCCCGCTCCAACAGAGACATCAATTGATTTTGATGTGACCTTCCCAGACAGTCGCACCTCCACAGCAACCATTCTCCACTTCCCTTTCCCTCTTGATTGCAAAGAGCCAAAAAATAGTGCCAAGACCAAGGATTCGTAAGAACAGGAGAACAACTACAAGTTAAAGCCAGCCTGTCTAGGATGCTAGCCAATAGAAATTGAGAACCAACTCAGGTGCCAGAGCAAGACAATTACATTTAGCGTTTAGTCCTGTTCCTGTATCTGGGATGTCAGACAGAAGGAGCACCGGATCAATTAGCTGCACACAAATGACACTAGATATTTCCCTGGTAGGCAGAGTTAGTCAAACACAGATGAGATGGAAAGATTTGTAGAAAAAATGTAATGCTTAGAATAAGGCTTGTCTAAAAATCATTTAATATTAAAGGAAGCTCGAGGTTTTGTAGTGGGGTAATTGCATTGGTTGAAGTATTGACCATATTTTCTCTGATAACTATGAGATTAATTAATGTACGGGCAGATCAAACGAAAGAGCTTTGGAAGAATAATGCTTTTTTGTTGATAACTGGGTACCTTGGAGACTTTCTGGAAATATCTATTTGTTGCTCCTCCACCACTCCTCCCTGCTCGTTGTCAGATTTGGTGTCTGCCAAATCCTCCAACTGGATTCCATTATCTATTGCAATGACATGCAGGACATTTAGGGCGAAATTCTCCGACCCCCACGACGGGTCGGAGAATAGCGGGAGGGCCTTCCCGACATTTTTCCCGCCCTCCCGCTATTCTCCCCCACCCCCCGCCCAACTCCCGACCCGAATCGCTGCCGCCGTTTTTTTACGGCCGGCAGCGATTCACAGCTGTTCGATGGGCCGAAGTCCCAGCCCTTTACGCCGTTTTTACGAACGGCAAACACACCTGGTCTGGCCGTTCGTAAAAACGGCGTCACAAACTCGCTTTTCATAACCATGGCACCGATTGGCACGGCAGTACCACGGCCGTGCCAAGGGTGCCATGGGCCCGCGATCGGTGGGCACCAATCGCGGGCAGCGGGCCCGATGCCCGCGCACTCTTTCTCCTTCCGCCGCCCCGCAGTATCCATTCGCGGGGCGGCTGAGGGGCAACCTGGCCCGTGCATGCTTCGCGCAAATACGCGATGACATCATCCGCGCATGCGCGGGTTGGAGTCTTCCAATCCGCGCATGCGCGGCTGACGTCATATGACGCGTCAGCCGGCGCTAACTCCGGCAAATGGGCTTAACGATATTCATTAAGCCCGTCATGCCGGAGCCCACGGCGTCGGGCTGCTAGCCCCGACCGGGGACCAGAATCGGTTCCCGGTCGGGAAGGGGCGCGCTGGCGTCAAACCCGCCCGGGTTTGACGCCAGCTTTACGATTTCTCCCGTTTTGGGAGAATCGCGCCAATAGGACCTGAACACTTTGCAGAGAATATTTGGGCGGGGGGTGAATGGGGCGGGCGGGGGGGGGGGTTACCTATGGACTGGTCTATGAACCTGAACCACTGGGGCCCCCAATGGCAACATCAACCATGACAATAGTGATTCCCTAATAACCAATCTCTCACTCCTTCCACTTCTTCAGCAATGATCATAGATTATAGAATTTACAGTGCAGAGGGAGGCCATTCGGCCCATCGAGTCTGCACCGGCTCTTGGAAACAGCACCCTACACAAGGTCCACACCTCCACCCTATCCCCATAACTCAGTAACCCCACCCAACACTAAGGGCAATTTTGGACACTAAGGGCAATTTAGCATGGCCAATCCACCTAACCTGCACATCTTTGGACTGTGGGAGGAAATCGGAGCACCCGGAGGCAGCCCACGCAGACACGGGGAGAATGTGCAGACTCCACACAGACAGTGACCCAAGCCGGGAATCGAACCTGGGACCCTGGAGCTGTGAAGCAATTGTGCTATCCACAATGCTACCGTGCTGCCCGTGGTGGAATGGTAGATTGCCTGAGCATAAAGCAGTGCACCAGCTGTCCGGAAACCTGGCATTGGCCTGCAGAATTGCCTTCCGGCAGTCACACACAGATTCAACATTTATGGAGTAGTGTATCTTTCTACTTATGTAAGGCATGCACTTCTCCGGAGGAACATGAAACCCACTGTGAGAAAGGAATGTAATACGTTTATCCAACATGCTTTCTGAAAATAGGTCAGGTTGAACAACGAAGGCTAAGGGAGGTGCTTTCAACGAGAAAGTATCAGTGCAGCAGCTGGATAACTGCAAGTATGGCAACTTTATGGGCAAAAGCGAAGTTTAAAAATCTGCTTCAAAATCTCCGCATTCAGTTAAACATCTTGTGAACGCCTTGGAATTGTAAACAACCTTTGTTCCTGGTGGTTGAAATGATCATGCCTCCAGCAGAAGATAAGAAAAGAATGAGGAGCAACAAATCTCCCTCGCAACATAATGAAACTGCAGATGGCTGCAGGAAGGTTAATGATTGTACAAGACATGCGGGAAAACCAATGTAAGGAAACCCGAGCCCTCAGTTACGTAGTGTTCTCGGGGAACTTGTGATGCTCGTGATTATCAGAGGGTTGATAACTTTGCACTGTGGCAAACATATTGCAGTTCCGCTGTTTATATCTGTGTATGCTACAAGCCACAAACGTCTTTATTGCATCAATGCAGAGTGAGCAAGTAAGATTAAATCACACCACAGCCATCCAACACCTTGAACCCAAAACAAGCCTTTAAGTCCTCAGAATGAAGATGCTCAGTTTTTTAAACAAATAATTTTTAGGAGATATGGGGCGGGATTCTCCAACCCCCCGCCGGGTGGGAGAATCGCCGGGGGTCGGCGTGAATCCTGCCCCAGCCGTCCTCACAATTCTCCTGCCCCCCCAAAAACCGGCCCGCCGTGAGTCGCACCATCCGCTTCGGAGAATGGCGGGGTCCGGCACGACTCAATGGGCGGCGGTGCCATCCGAGTTCTCCAGCCCGTGATGGGCCGAAGACCCGCCCGCCTGTAGCTGGTCCCGCCGGCATAAATCAGCGTACGTCTTTTACCGGCGGGACCTGGTGGTGCGGGCGGGCTCCGGGGTTCCTGGGGAGTCGCGGGGGGATCTGGCCCGCGGTCGGGGCCCACCGACCCGCGGGCGAGCCTCTGCCATGGGGACACTCTATTCCTTCCGCATCGGCTGTTGTGGTCCTCCGCGATGGCCGATGCAGAAGTGAATCCCTGTGCGCATGCGCGGGGATGACGCCAGCATGCGCTGGCGCTCCCATGCCTGCGCCGACTCGCGCCGGCCAGCGGAGGCCCTTCGGTGCCACTTGGATTGGCACCAGGCCCCTATCCCGCCAGCCCGCGGGGCACCAACCACTCCGAAGCAGGCCTAGCCCCTGAAGGTGCGGAGGATTTCGCACCTTTGGGGCGGCCCGACGCCGTAGTGGTGCACTCCCCTCTGACCCACCGGGCCCCTCTGCCCCGCCGGGTAGGGGAGAATCCCGCCCATGGGCTTCACCTATTGGGCCAGCATTTATTGCTCACCCGTAATTGCCCTTGAGAATGTGGCTTTCTTGAACCGCTGCAGTCCCTAAGGTGTAGATACACCCACTGTGCTAGTAGGGAAAGAGTTCCAGGATTTTGACCCAGCAACAGTGAAGGAACGGCGATATAGTTCCAAGTCAGGCTGGAGAGTGACTTGGAGGGGAACTTCCAAGTGCTGGTGTTCCCATGTATCTGCTGCCCTTGTCCTTCTAGATGGTAGTGGTCAAGAGTTTGGAACATACTGCCTAAGGAACCTTGGTGAATTCCTGAAGTGCATCTTGTAGATGGTACACATGGCTGCTACTGTGCATCGATGGTGGACAAAATAAATGTTTGTGGAAGAGGTGCCAATCAGGCAGGTTGCTTTGGCCAGGATAGTGTGGAGCTTGAGTGTTGTTAGAACTGCACTCATTCAGGCAAGTGGAGAGTATTCCATCACACCCCTCACTTGTGCCTTGTAGATGGTAGGCAGGCTTTCTGGAGTCAGGAGATGAGTTACTCACCATAGGATTCGTAGCCTCTGACCTGATCATGTAGCCACAGCATTTATATGGCAGTCCAGTTCAGTTTCTGGTCAATGGTAACTCCTAGAATGTTGACAATGGGGGATTCAATGGTGGTAATGCCATTGAATGTCAGGGGTGATAGTTTTATTCTCTCTTATTGGAGATGGTCATTGCCTAGCACTTGTGTGGCACAAATGTTACTTGCCACTTGTCAGCCCAAGCCTGGATATTGTCCAGGTCTTGTTGCATTTGCACATGCACTGCTTCAGCGTCTGAGGAGTCACGGATGGTGTTGAACATTGTGCAATCATCAGCGAACATCCCCACTTCTAACCTTATTTTGGAAGGAAGGTCTTGATGAAGCAGATGAAGATGGTTGGGCTTAGGACACAACCCTGAGGAACTCCTGCAGTGATGTCCCGGAACTGAGATTACTGACCTCCAACAACCACAGCCATCTTCCTTTGTGTAGGTGTGACACAAACCAGTGGAGAGTTTTCTCCCTGATTACCATTGACTTCAGTTTAGCTAGGGCTCCTTGATGCCATGCTTGATCAAATGCCACCTTGATGTCAAGGGCTGTCACTCTCACCTCACCTCCAGAGTTCAGCTCTTCTGGCCATGTTTGAACGAAGCCTATAATGAGGTCAGGAGCTGAGTGACCCTGGAAGATCCCAAACTGAGCATAGGTGAGCAGGTTATTGAGAAGTAAGTGCCCATACCCGAACAGGCACCATAGTGTGACGACTAGGGGATTTTCACAGTAATTTCATTACAGTATTAATGTAAGCCTACTTGGGACACTAATAAAGATTAATAGTTTATTATTACTTGATAGCACTGTTGATGACCCTTTCCATCATTTTACTGATGATTGAGAGTAGACTGATAGGGCAGTAATTGTCTGGATTGTATTTGCCCTGATTTCCTAATCTCTAGTATTCATGTGGAAAACAGCATATCTATCTCTCTATCTATGATGATCTGATGATATTATTAATCTATTTCAATAAGTCTACTGTAAATGATCGCCGAGCATCCCGAAAACTTCCACTGGACATTAGCAATGCATACAACAGTGTGAAACGTAACAAATCTATCGGACAGCACGGTAGCACAGTGGTTAGCGTGGTTGCTTCACAGCTCCAGGATCCCAGGTTCGATTCCCAGCTTGGGTCACAGAGTCTGCACGTTTTCTCCATGTCTGCGTGGGTTTCCTCCTGGTGCTCCGGTTTCCTCCCACAGTCCAAAGATGTGCAGGTTAGGTGGATTAGCCATGCTAAATTGCCCTTAGTGTCCAAAATGAAAGGTTAGTTGGGCGTACTGGGTTACCTGGATAGGGTGAAGGAGTGGGGCTTAAGTATGATATTCTTTCCAAGGGTCGGTGCAGATTCAATTGGCCAAATTCTTCTGCACTGTAAATTCTATGATAAACGAGAAGACAGGTTTTGGTGGAATGTAAATTCTTTTGGCCGCTATAAAGTGCAGCTGATTTTATTTTTAAACAGGGATAATGTGTCAAAATACATTTTTTCCCACACTCTCAAATACCTAAAAAAAACAATGTGCAAAAAACTGGACAGATACAACTGAAAATAGTTCAGTCCTTCACTTTCACCTTAACTGACAGGGTCAGTAATATAAACCAGGAAGCAGGAAGTCAGACATATTGGCATTCAAGTAAATCTTTGTGTTTATAACTCATGTGAAAGTGAGGTGCGAGGAAATTGTGTAATTACCATGCACAATGCAGCACTTAATTACTTGAAACCCCGTTCGAAATATAGATTACTATTATGATCGTGTGTGTACTGAAACATAGAAAAAAGATGAAGAGAAATTGCAGCCGAGAAAAACGTATCTGGGGAATATTATTAGCATTAGGCACTTTTTCATGTATCGCATGGTTACGTCTCCTTTGCCCTGCACTCATTCCTGGCACACAAAAAACTGTTTACTTTGCCCTGCGGGGGTAGGATTCAGAGCTGGGAAACTGCATGAGCAATTTTGTCATCTGTCATAGGCTGCAAGGTAAGGCAAGGCTCGTTTGTAACGGTCAAGGGTTTCATTTCCAAATTGTCTGGTTTGCTGGCTGGCCTGGTTAAAATGATATACATATGAAGGAGAGGCTAAACTCAACGTGAGTAGCTGTTGCATTGATTGCAATTATGATTTTTCTGAAGATTTGCTGTTCAAACCTCCCTACATGCAGCCAACTAGCTATTGAAGACGATGTAATCACAGCATTCACGAGGAAGTTAGGTCGGTGCTTGAAAAAGAAAAGGATATTGAAAGGCATGAGAAAGAGAACGGATTGTGATTGGAACCAATTGTAGGATTTACCTTTTCGTGGTGCACATATGATGGGTTGAAATGGCTCAAATTTCTATCATTCAATGAGGAGCAAATAGAGTCCATTGTGTCTGGTTCTCAGTCACCTTGCCTGAGCTACAAGTCTTCCAAAAAGATTCAAAATTCAATCCTTCTAAAACTAACCTTGAATAAAGTAGAATAGTCAATCATATTTCATTCATTTCTTAATTTTACCTTCGACATTTTAAACTGGGCAGCTACGTAAGCTGTTAAAAATCCCAATGAGCATTAAAGCAATAAAGAACAAATGCTGCTGAGCGTATACTAAAGGAATATCAATCATTGCAACCAGCCCTATGTTTCTGTGGTAGATTGACCAGTCAATACAGGATGTAAAAATTGGGGAGACGGGCGAGGTCACCCTTCCTCATCATTGACAGCCTCTACACTGCACCAATAGACCTGAAAGATATCGCGGCACTTTGAGGAACAGAATGAAGGTTCCCAACAAAGGCCTCAGGATGAGACCAAGGCCTTCGACAAATAGGGCTTGGGATCAACTAGTGAGAAGTGAGGCTGCTACAAGGTCACCTCCCTCCACTGAAGAAACTTTGCCATTGCATCCCCTAGTCTACTACCAAATTCCACATGGACGCCTAGGGAAGTGACAGTGACTGGGTAGAAAGGAGGATAAGGAAATTTAGGCCCTGCTTCGCTCCATGGCTATTTCTGTGGGTTGAGCAGGGAAGGGCAGCCAGCAAAGTTCCTTGTGGAATCGTCAGAGGGAAGATCCTGTCCGGTTGAGGTGGCGCAGGCTTTGTTGCCACCATTTTCCACCATTTAATCGCCACCAGTTTTAGCAGAAATTTTGAGGAGAATTCCCCAGCATGTCTTCCAAACGTAGCCTCATATGAATTTCTCCAATTTTTCAATAGGCAGTGTCAGCTGGATGTACCTTTAAGAAATGGGTGTTTATCAAATAGCTGCAGTGATGTCATTGTGTGGACGGAGCTGGGGTGTCTGTCCTTCACTTTCGTTTTGAGCTGGGAGCTGCTGTGTGTTTTTGGGTTTTGTTTCAGAGTTGGAGAGCTGCATTCAAAGCAAGCAGTTGTGTAATGATCTCTCTCTCTCTACAAGCTAAAGAATGTCTTCAGCTCATTGATGATTTCAAAGTAATACCTGTTTCTGTAGAAAACTTAAACCTGCTGTGTTTGTTTAAAAAGGTTTTAACTTATGGATGTTGTTTAGGAAGTTATTAAGGGTTATCTATAGAGTATTGTATCTATGGAGGTACGTGTGTTGGTAGTTGATAAACTGTTTACTGTGAGTTTATAAAATGTTAACTGGATTCATAGAATAAACATTTTTTTTTGTTGAAAAATACTTTTAGTTCTCTGTTGCATCACACCCGTAAAGTGGACCCTTGTGCTCCCCGTAACCAAAATCTATTAAATGTTGTGGTTCAGGTGAACTCCACGATATACTTTGGGGTTCTCTAAACTCTGGCCCATAATAGCAGAAAGTGCTTCAGTGGGATGAGCCCACTTACGAATTATAAGGCTGCTTTATTTTGCAGACAGCAAGTGAATGACTGGACTAACTTAATTTTACTGGGTCCGTTTTCTGGTGCTGACTGGCCATGAGTTTGAGATGAGTCCCATCCCGAGGCTAGGTTATTTTCATTTTTCCACTTCTGATTATAAAAAGTGAGTAGACTGTTCCACTAACTTTCCCATTCATTTACCAGTGCGCCTGCAAGCAAAATGAGCAACCTCTCCCTTTCAAAGGTATATAGTAGAGCCCCCAAGCTGAGTTCAATTGAACAGACCATTCCAGCAATAATAAGTGTGGAGGCACATAGAAATTATGAGAGGAGATATCAAGTTAACTGCTGTGTCCAAACCTTCAATACCTGTTTCATTAGCAGGTGAACTCCCATTTTTCTCAGTTGGCTGCAGCATAAGAATAAGAAAAATTCTAATCCCTGCGTAAACTCGCTTCAATTTTGAACACTCATCACTTAATATTGCCTATTTTTGAATTCCTTTGCCAAAGCACAACAGATGTACCCAGCAGTGAATGAAGATGCAGGGAGATGACACTTCTCCCCGTAATGAGACCTCCCCATCTTCCACCACATGGGCTGACAAGGCCAGCATGGAATGGTGGCAATGTGGTGGTGCTGAGTGCCAGATCACACCTTGGCCTGACCCATCTACTCCTCTGGCACCATATCCTCCTCTGAGCACCTCACTTTTCTCCACCCCTCTCGCCCCTCATTGAAAATCCTTATTCTCCACAACTCTAACAGGTATGATAGAAATATTCCCACCCAGATGCTTTCCTACCTCAACCTCTGTACTGAATGCTTTCTTATCATTGGTGGTTTCCAAAAACATATCATCCTCCGAGTTCACTGCCCTTTTGTCCTCACTAAATGTCTCTCCCGTCATGTAAACTCCCCACAACATATTCACAGCCAACCTCTTGACCTTGCCATCTCATGTGGTCTTGCTAGTCCTATTTTATGAATCAGAGATGAGGCCGTTCATTCCAATTTTACGGACTCCACAATTGGTGGCCATCCCTTTGGTTGCTTAGGCCCAAAACACTAGCCCTCCCTACATCTGTCTTCCTCTCTATTTTGCTTTCCTCCTTAAAATATTCCTTGAAACCTACCTCTTTGACCAAATCATTTATTTACCTATCTCCTTATGTGACTCGGTATATTTTGTTTGAGAATGCTCCAGTGAAGGGCCTTTGGGTGTTTTGTTGCAATAAAGGCATTGAATAAATATAAAGTTTTTGTTGTTTATGATGCACAAAGGTCTTGCTAAATGGAAAATGCCATCTAACCACGGAGACATGAGGACGTGCGAGAGAAAAGCCCAAACCAAAATACTGAGTGCAAGTCTTCCCCATGGATATTGAAATGCCTGCTTGGGAATACAGAGCAATTATCCCTCTGAACTATGCCATGGTTCTGCTGAAATAAATCACAGGCAAGAATGAATATGCTCTTTTTACTAGATGCTCCATTGAAAGTGATTCTCTGGCTCAGCTGTCACGCTAGTCAGAACCTATAATTGAGATGACAGATTGATTCCTCTGGAGTAAAAGATATTTGTGCCATGTTATGAACATTTGCAATTTGGCCTGATGCTACCTAGTTCTCAAACAGCTGCTGAGAGGCAAGGTAAGTAGTGTGGATAAGGGGAGGTTATGCTTTAGTTCAACAAGGCATTGGTGAAACCACATCAGGAGTACCAGCTGTGTGCAATATTGGCCTCCTAATTCAAGGAATGATGTAAATGCATTGGATGCAGTTCAGAAAAGGTCTACTAAACTTATACCTGGATTGGGAGGATTGTCCGATGAGAGATGGCTGGACAGGCTAGGTGTGTGTCCACTGGAGTTTAGAAGAGTAAGAGGCGACTTGATTATAACATGTAAGATCCTGAGGGGTATTGACAGGGTGGATGTGGAGATGACAGAAAGTCTAGAACTGGGGGAACTAGGAGAATTTTTGTTTTCAGTGGGTTGTGTGTCTTTGGAACACGGCTGTGAACGCAGGGTCTTTTAACATTTTGCAGGCAGTGCTAAGTAGATTCTCGATTAACAAAGGGATGAAAGGAAATCGGGGATACCCTCAACTGTGGAGTTGAGGTTACAATCACGTCAACCATGAACTTATTGAATGGCGGAGCAGGCTCGAGGGGCAGAGTGGCCTCCTCATGCTCCTAATTCCTACGTTTGTATGTCTGTACGAGGTGTTTAATGACAATACAGTCTAGATTTTCCTCACATGTCCTGCTTAGCTTTCAGAATTGTATCCTGGTACATTTTCCACAGACAGAGCTAGCAGCAGGGACATGGGCCTCAGATGGGTGAGCACTTAATTTTATTTTGATTACTTTGATTTTAATATTCATTTGTCAATCCTGTGCAACATTGTTAACAGTTCTCGGGTTTAAGACAACGGATGTAAAACTATCTATTTTGATCCACCTACCCGGGATCTGTGTCAACAGAATTGCGGATACAGGGCTGAACTATCAACCACAAGGGCAATATGCAGCAAAGTACAAGCATAAACAGTGGCAGGAACATCAGATGCAGGTTCTCAGAGACCTTTCTTGATCTTTAGAGATGGTAACATTGAAAGGCACCAAAGACATTGTCGCAGCATCTCCAATTCAATAGCCACCAAAGAGGGAGGATCATTTGTTGGGTTAATTTGTTTGCAAACTCATGTCTTGGATTTTGTCTTCTTTTACTTTAGTATATACTCTTTTCTCCCTTCAGCCTCAGAAATGTGCTGCTATCATTATTCCTACTACGTTAAATTTGAATTAGAAGCAATCTTCCTCTCTCACCACTTCACTCAAATCTATCATTGAGGCTGTACTAATGAACGGAGCTGGGAAAATTAGTTTAAACAGATCACTTCCAGGTGGATTTAAATAAAAACATCAATATTCACTCTGGCAGTAAACACACCAAAAGTAGGAAAATTCGGAATTATTCTCTTCACCACATGTCCTACCACAAATCACTATACAGCATGCTCCCACTAATGTCACTATCACTAATTAGATATACTGCCAAGTCGACATACCTTAAGGATTCTTGAAGGGACCAGATCCAAAGTACATGAACACCTTTATGTATTATTTCAGTTTCCACATGACGGTAGCCGCAAGCTTAGCACCATATGGTTGGGGCACAGGTTCACACTTTTTAAATTCTTCATTTTCACACTTTTAGCTCCCTTCATCCCAGTTACTTACCAACCCTTCTCTCCATGCTCCTGATATTATTTTATGTCAAGTCACACTTATTTTCCGAGGGTGACAAATGGCGAAGCCAAGGTTGATACTGCAGGCCAAGGTAAAATGATCCTCGGCAATAATTTAAACACAACGTTGAACTTCAAAACCCGCCATTGAGTCAGGAGCGTTGGGACTCTTTCCTCAAGCTATGAAGTATATGTGTCACAACTCTGGTTCTTTCCCACATCTGTCACGAAAAGGGAGAAACAAGAAACTGTACGCCTCTGTACTAGACATTAATGACCTGTGTCTGACATGATTGCCTTGACAGAATGAAAAGTTGGCAGTCCCGAAACATGATGGGTTTAATCAGAGGAAAAGGCAAATCCATAATTTTTGACACCGCCCGCATCATGTGACTCCCCGTGCCTGATCCTCTTTGAGCGCAGTGTCAGCACCAGTCCTGTGGATGCCTCTTCTAAAGTATGCAATAATGTAGGCATGCATAATACTCAGACTCAGCATTTCCATTCACACCACTGAAATGCTAACCTGTTAATTATTTATCACTATGCTGGGATCTGATATTAGATTAGTGAGTATTACAATATGCAAATTAAAATTTTTCACGTAACACTCATGTTCCTGTTATTATAAAAGTTAGCAATATAAACCAACATTTCTTTAAATTAATTATGAATTAAGCCCACTGCATTACTGAGAAAATCATATTCTCTTCCTTGTCCTGATTATTCACATTGTTATAATATATAACAATATATTGTAATTAGCAGCACAATCATGCACTGGTATCATAATATACAATCCACTTCTTAAAGCACAGTTCCTATGTACAATTCACTCATTAGAATAGATACAGCAACTTGCATTTACATGGTACCTTGTGGAAGGCTTTGCGGATGGAACTCCAGAGAATGGAACCTAAATGGATGAATGCAATAACAAAAGACTTGCATTTGTATAGTACCATTCATGACTACAAAATGTCACAAAGTATTTTACAGCCAATAAAATACTATTTCAAACATTATCACTTTGTAATGTAGGAAATGTGGCAGCTGATTTACACACTGCAAGCTCCCACAAACACCATGTTACGATCTCCTTAGAGAGCATTAGCTTCCAGTTAATAGCTGAATGGATGAGAAGAAAGATTTCACATTTTAAAACTTTTGCTGTAATAGACAAACTAAAAGCACTGTTGACTAAACATTGCATTTGTGGGCAGCTTATACTTTAAACTGCAGAACCAAACTTCTCCCTTAACTTTTAAAACAATAAAATAAAAACACTTTGCATGTATACATTATTCTGTCCTTCAAGTAGACATTCAATTTTCCTGGACCAAGTCCAAAGTGATTCTTTTCTCTCGTGGGTTTACTTCCATGCTTTTCCTCTCTCAGCCTGGAAATCTTTAACCCCAGACCTTTCTTTCACGATGAGGGTTTTTTCTACCCTTACTTTAAGCTATGTGAATCTTCCAGTCTTGTTTAAATCCTCACAAATTTGATCTTAAGAATCTGAGCACAAGCTTGTACCCGCATTCCTGTGCAATGAACCTTCAAGATTCGAGGCTCGAGCTGGTCTCACACTCTTGGATCTTGGAATATCAGCTGTGTCTGAGAGTTTCAGGGATATCTTAGAAAGCCACCCTACTCAAAGCCCATCTGCAAGGTGTATGGGATGGGCCTTGTACCTCGCCAGAAATGCTGATTAGCTATTCTTTTAAATTCTCTTTTACCTTGGAACTAAGTGGACAGCTTAAGCTCTACTGGTTACAACCTGATGTTCTCAACACCTTCCTGGAACTTTGGAGACCAAGGGCAGAGTTCTCCAAAACCTTTGCTGAAAGATTATGGCCGCGATTCTCCGCAAATGCGGAGAGTCGTGAAGGCTGCCGTGAAACTGGCCATGTTTCACGGCAGCCTCCATGCCCCCTCCCGGGACCCGATTCTGCTCCCCGGTCGGGGCTAGCAGCGGGGCCCCGTGAACCTCGGCATCGCAGGCTTAGCGAACTTCGCTAAGCCCGCGCGCCAAGGGTAATGGCGGCTGACGCGCACGATGACGTCAGCCGCACATGCGCGAATTGGACGGCTCCAACCCCCGCATGCGCGGATGACGTCACCACGCAAATGCGTGAAACCCGCGCAAGCGCGGGCCGTTATGCCCCTCAGCCGCCCCGCGGACTGATCCAGCGGGGGGGGGGGCGGAGGAACAAAGAGTGCGCGGGGTTCGGACCCGCTGCCCGCGATTGGTGGACACCGATCGCAGGCCCATGCCACCCTTGGCACGGCCTTTGCGGGCGTTTTCATGAACTGTGAGAGCAGGTGTGTTGGAGTTCGTGAAAACGGCCGTAAAGGCCTGGGAAATCGGCCCATTGGATAGGGGAGAATCGCTGCTCGGCGTAAAAAAACGGCGAGCAGCGATTCGTGTTGTGGGGCGGCCGTGGGGGGGGGGGAGAATAGCGGTAGGTCAGGAATAATGTCGGGAAGGCCCTCCCGCTATTCTCCGACCCGTCATGGGGGGGCGGAGAATTGCGCCCTATATGGTGGTTGGAGGGGTGAGAATTCAGTGGGAGGCCCAAAATCAGTTTTACACTGGTGTGAACTGACAGCGGGATTTTCCTTTGGTCCCATCCTTTGGAGGATCAGGAAACCAGCTGGATGCTGGATTGAACCTCATTTATATCCCTCTCATGGAATGCAGATGAAGACTCATGTCTGATTCTCCACAGCACGAGAGGGAAATCACATAGTGCAAAACACGTTTGGAACAATGTGTGCGCAGATTTCGGGACTCACCTAAAAAATGCCTTTGGAGTTCAGGATGGAGGCCAACAACAACCCTGGGCCCCAGAACACCACAGCAGTGGGTCATAGGAGCACCTATAGCTGAATGTTCCAGAGTCAATGTCTTGGAGGGAGTCCATTGTCCATCCTCAGAATGTTCCTGGAGACCTATTTTCTTTCTCAAGAGATCCACCTTCTGGCCTCCGAGTGCTTCTGAAGATCCATCTTCATTTTCAGGCAGGCCACCGTCTTTCTTCAATAGTGGATCAGTAATATTGGGCACCTTTTCAGTATGGCAGCCAGATGGGACAGTGGACTATGTGCCATCAGGCCATGGAATACAGAGCCAAACACCTGGTTGCATAATCAATGGGGTTGACTTCAGAAGATTTGGCACTGTTTACCTCCAGCCTCTGCAGTGGGAAATACTCCACGTTCTTGCACCAGCAACTGGACTTAGTCCCCAGATGGACAATTTCAGCCGAAGTCGAACATTGCGAACACAATTTCTCCTATCATTATCTTCAAGTGTGAACACCTTACACCTGTTCTCAACAAAACAAATTGGGCTTCCTTTAGATCACAAGATATGGGAGCCGAGTTAGACTATTTGTGCCATCGAGTCTGCTCCGCCATTCGATCATGGCTGATACATTTCTCATCCCCATTCTCCAGCCTTCTCCCCATAACCCCAATCCCCTTATTAATCAAGAACCTAACTATCTCTGCCTGACTCTCTTCTTTGCCCACTCTCTTAGCCTGTCCAAGTCCTTCTGCAGCCTCTCCACTTCCTCGATACTACCTGTCGTTCTACATATCTTTGTATCGTCTGAAAACTACCCTCAGTTCCTTGTTCCGGGTCGTGAATAGTTGTGGTCCCAACACTGACCCCTGAAGAACACCACTGGTCACCGATTGTCATCCTGAAAAAGACCCTTTTTCCCCACTCTTTGTCTTCTTCCAGTCAGCCAATCCTCTAGCCATGCCAGTACCTTGCCCCTAATACCATGGGCTCAGGTTTTATTCAGCAGCCTCCTGTACGGCACCTTGTCAAAAGCCTCCTGGAAATTCAAATAGATCACGTTCATTGGTTCTCCTTTGTCTAACTTCCTCATTACCTCCCCACATATTTGTCAGGCATGACATTCCTTTGACCAAGTCATGCTGACTCAGTTCTATTTTACAATGCACTTCCAAGTACTCCGCAATCCCATCCTTAATAATGGATCTAAAATTTTACCGACAGCCCAATTCAGGCTAACCGGCCTATAGTTTCCCACCTTCTGCCTCCCTCCCTTCTTAAACAGAGGTGCTACATTAGCCATTTTCCAATCCTCTGGGACCCTCCTAGACCCCAGTGAAAAATCACCACCAATGCCTCCACAGTTTCCTCAGCTATCTCTTATAGAAACATAAAATAATGAAGGGAATATATAGGATACATGTAGGGAGGTTGTTTACACTGGCAGGTGAAAGCAGAACTCAGGGGCTTTTGTGAGGGCTACGAAGAATCCAGCATGAGTCTTCAGAATATAACGAAATAACATTTATTTACAATAACATATCTATACAACAGCAGCAGCAACTTCCCTTGCTGCTCACTCCTCTCTCTCTGCTGGTTCCAAACTGGCCAGCTCTATTTATGCAGGGAGTCTGCTAATGATTTCTTCACCCCCCTCATTGGGGAAGCTCATACTCCCGTAGGATTGTGGGCTTGTCATTAGTCCCCAACCAGTGGTAAGCAGGCAGGTTACAACAGGGGCATAGCCTCAAAATAAGGGGAAGTAGATTTAGGACCATAGGATTGTGAATCTATGGAATTCCCTGCCAAGTGAACAGTTGAGGTTCCTTCATTAAATGTTTTCAAGGTAAAGATAGAGAATTTTTTGATGAATAAAGGGTTATGATTTTCAGACGGGAACGTGGAGCTGAGTCCATAAAAGATCAGCCATGATTTCATTGAATGGCAGAGCAGACTCGATGAGCTAGGCCTACTCCTGCTCCTAGTTCTTATGTTCTTATCTCCTCAGAATCCTGGGGTGTAGTCCATCTCATCCAGTTCATTTATCTGCCTTCAGAGGATTCAGCTTTCTCAGTTCCTTCTCTTTAATGAAGGCCACTAAATTAACCTCTGCCCCCTAACTCTCTGAAGTTGCCACTGGTATCGTCCACCGTGAACACTGATACAAAGTAACAGTTCAGATCCTATGCCATTTCTTTGATTCCATTACTACTTTTCCATCCTCATTTTCCAGTGGTCCAATGTCCAATGTCCTCTTGCCTCTCTATCTTACCTTTTATACATCTTTAACAAACATGGAACATACAATGCAGAAGGAGGCCATTCGGCCCATCGAGTCTGCCATCTAAGCCCACATTTTCACCCTATCCCCCTAACCCAATAACCCAATAACCACTCCCCCATCCTTTTTTGGTCACTAAGGGCAATTTATCATGGCCAATCCACCTAATCTGCACATCTTTGGACTGTGGGAGGAAACCGGAGCACCCAGAGGAAACCCACGCGGACACAGGAAGAAAGTGCAGACTCCGTACAGACAGTGACCCAAGCTGAGAATCGAACCTGGGACCCTGGAGCTGTGAAGCCACAGTGCTAGCCACTTGTGCTACCATGCTGCCCATCCAGACAGACTGTGATCAGGCAGACTTCAGACCAGGTCACATGTAATCACCTTCATTTTACCCTAAATTAAAAGCACTGTCCAAAAAACTTTCAATCCTATAAAACCTCTTAATTGTAACAATCTAATTCAAATGATGGCACCTCCAACACTGCACAGCAGTGTCAATCGTGATTCTTATATTCAAGACTCTAGAGTGGGACTTGAACCCATAACCTTCTGACTCAGAAACAAGTGGGCTATCGACTGAGCCACAGCTATCACTTAGCAGCAATGGTGGGTTAAGAGAATGGGCGATAGATAAGAGGTTGAAGTCAGATAGGGGTGACTTCAGTGAATGGGGGTTGAAGTGCTCGAGAATTTCTGGAGATATAAGCATATATTTTCACATGGATCCTAACAACACCCAGTTATACTTCAATATTACTCTCTTGAGTCCTCTGCTGTCACTAAAAAGCAGACTGCTTGTCCAACATTCCGTGTAGGGTGAGCAAATATTTCCTCCAATTAAATTTTGGAAAGTGCAAAGTCATTGTATTCAGTCCCTGGTACAAACACTGGTCCCTAGCTACTGAAGCTATCCTTCTCCCTAGCAACTGAGTGAAGTTGAACCAGACTATCTTCAACCTTATTGTCATATAGGACATTGGGATATGCTTCCAACATGTCTGCAGCATCACGAAGAGCACCTACGCCCACCACCATAACATCACCAACGTGTCCTATGTCTCAGCTGATCTGCTGTAGAAACCCCGCCATTCTTGCTTTTGTTATCTCTAGATTTGAGCATTCCAACACACTCCTGGCTGATTGTCGACATTCTACCTTCCATAAACCTGAAGTCATCCAAAACTCTGCTGCCAATGTCCTTCCTTCACCCAACACCACCCTTGTGCTCTCTGACTTACACGGGCTCCTGGTTAAGCAATGCCTCACTTTTAAAATTCTCATTCTTGTTTTCAAAGCCACATTCACCCCTCCTTATATTTATGATCTCCAAGAGCCCCAATGCCCTCTGATAGATATATTTGCACTCATCTAATTGGTCTCTTCAGCATCCCTCATTTTAATTGCTCCATCATTCGTGGCCAAGCCTTCAGGTGCCCACCTAAACATGTCAACATCTATATCTCTCTCTATGTCTCACTCTCTCTCACCACCTCACCCTCCACACATTTAAAAGACTCCTTGAAATCTCCCTCTTTGACCAAGCATTTGTCTATCTTCCCTAATGTTGCCTTATATGGTTTGGTATTCAATTTGCTTCAATAAATACATGTCAATACTGAGGTGAGCTCATAAAGAGATTTAAAAACAAAGACAAGAGTGACATAATTTGAAATTTTGAAAGACCAGGAACATGCTCTCCAATCCTTAAGATACAGTGATAATTACTTCAAAATTCTCATATCAAGTGTTTCTGTATGTTGCATGTTAACACAGATGTTGTACAGATTGCAGCTTAGCTGTAGAAGTAACTTTTCACACAGTCCACCTCTTATGACATGAAAGAGAGAACGTTAACTTTCATATTCTCGGAACGTTCCAGTGTGCTTTGAAGCTCATTATGACTCTTGAAGCATAGACACTGTTGTTATGGAAACAAGAATAAGCCACTTGAGCCTGTTCTGTCATTCATTTAAAATATGACTGATCTGTACTTCAACTCCATTCACCCACCATTTTTCCACATCCTTTGACACCCCTGGCTAATCTAAATTAAACATAGCATGTGATAGATGAGATATGCAAATGGTAATGAGGGAAGAGCCATTCCTTTGAATTCTCCACAAATTTCCCAATCCCAACCTCTTTGTGCTGTGAGAAATCACATTGAACTACTGACATTTTGTTGGTGTGATACACACAGCGTGGTTAACAATGACACAATTGGTTTCCTTTGGTCCACAAAAAAGTAGAAGGATAGATTTCCAGTGCCATTGTGTTGTCAGACAGTTTGGGGAGTCTTTGACCTGAAAGTGCACTGGTAGTAAGCACCCAGGTAGTTTTCCACTAAATTTACTGGATGCTCAAAGGGTTCATTCTGCTAGTTTGCACAGGTCCGATTAAAGTTCTCATCTGAATCGGAAGGTTGTTAATTCACTCCAGAGATTTGAGCACAAAAATCTAGGCTGACAGTAGTCCACTGTTGAGGAAGCACTGGATTATTGGAGATGTTATAGTATATCAAATGCAAGCTGCATTTAGTGATGTTCCAACTAGAGAAGGCGCAATTCCTGCCGATGTAGTTACAGTGCCTGTGGCAGCATTGCCAGTGCCATGAAATGAAAACTTGAAATGGAAACTGCAAACAATGCTATATATTCATCTCTACAAAAAAGTATTTTTCCAATAAAAATAGGCAATGTATTGCTTTACTTTGTATCTAATCCCCGTTGTACCTTTCCTGGGAGTGTGTGATGGTACAATGTACAAGGTAGTTTCCTTTGTACTTTACCGGCGCTGTAAATACAAGGGGAGGGGCAACCAGTTTTTGGGAAAGGCAAGCGGGAAGTAATAGAAGGAGAGCAGAGTGGGGGCAAAGGATGACAGGGCTCGGGAAGGAGCAGTGAGCGAGCGAGAGGTGGCCATGGATCAGGTTGGCGGCGCACTAAATGGAGCATGCACAAATTAGTACAGGCACCATCTGACACAGTGTGGACCAAATGTGCGTGCACACTGATGTCAGGGGTTTATTGCAACAATCTTCTTCCATCAGGCAGGAGATACAAAAGTCTGAGAACACGCATGAACAGACTCAAAAACAACTTCTTCCCCGCTGTTACCAGACTCATAAACGACCCTCTTATGCACTGACCTGTTTAACATTACACTCCTGTATGCTTCACCCAATGCCAGTGTTTATGTAGTTACATTGTGTACCTTGTGTTGCCCTATTAGGTATGTCTTTAATTTCCTTTTCATATACTTAACGATCTGTTGAGCTGCTCGCAGAAAAATGCTTTTCACTGTACCTTGATACACGTGACAATAAACAAAAACCAACCCAATCCAATCCAATAGGAAGTTTTGACTCAGCAAATCCACCTATAGATTCAAAAACACATTGAACTGTTCAAAGAGGACCTGGTTTTCAAAAATACAAGAAAAGACACTGACCAAAGATGAGTAGTAGCAGTCACTTGATGTTGTGCAAAAACTATAAATCAGTAAGAATGTGGACGTTGCTTCAAAAGAAGGTTGCATTTTTTAATGTGCACCAATAAGACTTTGTTAATTAATGGTAATTCAGGTTCATTACTCAAGATAAAAGTTCACCACGTTTCTGATAGGTTCCCATGTGGATTGCTCTGACATGTTGCAAGGAATTTAACACCTGGGGTGGTCAAGATCCACTTTAAAAAGGGACTCTTGAAAGGAAGGCATTAAAAATGCAAAGTGCTTGATTATAACTATATTTTGGTCAAGAAGATAGGGAACTGTTAATTAGGGAGTATGTACTCAAACACACTCGCAAAGGATGAAATAACCCAACTCCTGTTGGCTTCTACTATATTGAAATCTTGCAAAATTTTCAGAGATAAAAGATGAAAAGTGATTACTTGTTCAACAACAATGACTGCAAGTTATTATCTCAAGGGTAAGGATCACAGGTTTCCAACAATTCAGAAGGAGGCTATTTGGCCCATCAAGTCTGCACCGGCCCTTTGAAAGAGCACCCTACCTAGACCCACTCCCTGCCCTATCCTTGTAACCCCACCTATGTCAATCAAATTTGTTTCTTGAAATATAAAGACAGGAGGATTATTTAAGAACTTATTTTGCCAAGCCAGAAACAGACAGAAGTCATGAAAGTCATCTGGAAAAACTCCTGAAGGAAACAGCAAGAAATTGCTCCCGATTCTCTCCGAAGAAGAACATCTCCAACTCTTAACAGTCTAAAAATCATTCACAGAGCCTATCCTTTGGAAAGAACTTTGGAATAAACCCAGCCATTCCTGAAAGAGGATCATGGAATTAAAAGGAGGGAAATTGTCTCCAGCAAGTGCAATCGGAACTTCAATTCAAATCTAAGATTTTAAGGGAAACCAGCTAACCTCAAATGACCGCAACATTCAGCAATCTACATCTGAAGGAGAAACAAAACACCGAATTGTTTAAACTTTTACCTTTTATTTGGACTTTTACTTTTTTTATTTCTGAGATCTGTGTGTGTACGTGTGTGTTGTTGCATCTTTTATTATTTTTTCTTGGATTTAGTAACTAATAAACTTACTATTTTGACTCAAGAAAGGCTGGTTTGATTGGTTCCTTATTGAGAATCAAATATGTTTGGATTGGAAAAAGCATTTATAGGAAAAATACATTTTAAAAGGCTTTGTTGTGACCAATCAGGGAGACGGAATAAAAGGGAGCCAGTTCACTCCTTCTCGTCCAGTCAGAACAGGTTACAGTGTGGAACAGGGTGGCATGATAGCATAGTGGTTAGCACTGCTGCCTCACAGAGCCAGGGGCGCAGGTTCAATTCCAGCCTTGGGTGACTGTGTGGAGTTTGTACATTCTCACCATGTCTTGTGCTCCGCCTTCCTCCCACAGTCCAAAGATGTGCTGGTAGGTGGATTGGCCATGCTAAACTGCACCTTAGTGTCCAGAAATATGTAGGTTAGGTGTGGTTATGAGGATATGGTGGGGGATTGGGTTATGTGGGGTGCAGACTCGATTGCCGAATGGCTTCCTTCTGCACTGTAGGGGTTCTGTGAGTGAACATGGGTGCCCTCTACCCTTTCTCAGGTGGATGTAAAAGGTCACATGGCACTATTTCAAAAAAGAGCAAGGGCATTTTCCCTGCTGACGTGGCCATTATTTATACACCCAGCAACATCACAAAAAGGAGATTATCTGGAGATTATCACATTACATTTTCTGGGAACTTGCTTTGTTCAAACTGGCTGCTACATTTCCTACATTATAACAGTGACGATACCACAAAAGTACTTAATTGGCTTTAGAGTGTCTATGGTCACAAGAGACACTTTATAAATGCAAGTTCTTCCTTCATTGCTTTGAGAATCCTGATAATTAGGGTAGCCTTTCCTACTCATTTTCCCTGTCTTGTTTCTCAAATACACTTTGCTGAAATTCCATTTTAAATGGGTACAGTCCGCAACTCAGTCCCTAGAGTTTTTCTTGAAACTGTGCGGCTTTGCTTTTAATGCTTTTAGTCTTTTGCGTGGATTTCCTTTTAGCCGTTTTGCACTTTTGTGTTATTTCAGTTTCTTATTTTTGCAAAGAGAGTTTCCAATTCATCGCGGTAGAATGGGCATTGCTGTGGGAACTCCATTGACCCATAACAGGCTAAAGGATGAGAGGAAGATGCTGTGGAATGATCAGAGTCTTCCTGAACCTGAAGCACAGGCTCAGCTGCGTATATTGAGCCCACAGATCCAGTCAGAACCGCCTGGGGTGTGTCAGAGAAGGTGACCTCCTTGCTTTAAATCTGCCTTAAGGCAGATTTTTAGATCTGGGGCCTCGACAGCTCATAGATTTTTGTTCATCGAATTTACGGCTTAGATGGAGGCATTCGGCCCATCGGGTCTGCACCGGCCCCTGGAAAGAGCACCCACTTAAGCTCACACCTCCATCTTTTCCCCATAACCCAGCAACCCCACGCAACCTTTTTGGACACTAAGGACAATTTATCATGGCCACCGAACCTGCACATCTTTGGACTGTGGGAGGAAACCGGAACATGCAGAACAAATTGAGACAGACACGGGAAGAACATGCAGACTGTGCACAGGCAGTGACCCAAGCAGGGAATCGAACCCTTGTCCCTGGAGCTGTGAAGCAACAGGGCTAACCACTGTGCTTCTGTGTCACCCAGTTTTCTGAACTGTCCAGGAAAAAAACTCTTGAGTTGCTGAGAATTGAAGGATATATATGCACAATTTGCACAAGTTGGGTTCGTGAATCTAATAATAATAATAATCTTTATTGTCACAAGTAGGCTTTACATTAAGACTGCAAAGAAGTTATTGTGAAATGCCCCGAGTCACCACATTCTGGCATCTGATCGGGTACACAGTGGGAAATTCAGAATGTCCTATTCACCCAACAGCACGTCGTTTGGATTTCTGGGGAAAAACTGGAGCACCCGAAGGAAACCCATACAGACACAGGGGGCGCGATTCTCCGCTCCCCACGCCGGGTGGGAGAATTGAGGGAGGGCCGGGCGACTCACAATACGCGGCCCTGGTAGCCCCCGCGATTCTCCCACCCCCCACTCGCAGAATCGCCGCTTGCCGTTTTTCACGGCGACTGGCGATTCTCCGGCCCGGATGGGCTGAGCGGCCTGACATTCCCGACCTGTTCACACCGGCGGCAACCTCACCTGGTCACTGCCGTCGTGAACATGGCGCCAAATCTTTGTTTGTGGCTTGTGGGGGGCGGAGAGGGGAGTGAGCAGTACAGCCATGCTCGGGAGGGGACTGGCCCGCGATCGGTGCCCACCGATCGTCAGGCCGGCGTCTCCAAGCGACGCACTCTTTCCCCTCCGCCGCCCCACAAGATCAATCCGCCACGTCTTGCGGGGCAGCGGAGGGGAAGATGGCAACCGCGCATGCGCGGGTTGGAGCCGGCCAACCTGCGCATGTGCGGCTGATGTCACACCTGGTCGACGCCGTCGCGTCATTCTCGGCCCGCCGCCTTGACGCAAGTGTCAAGGCCCGGCGGCCGAGGTTTACGGAGCGCCGCTCCTAGCCCCCTGGGGGGGTGGGGTGAATAGGGTGCGAGGAGCAGCCTCCGAGGCCGTCGTGAAACTCGGCCGAGTTCACGACGACCTTCCCGATGCCGCGCGGGAGCGGAGAATTCCACCCAGGGAGACTCCGGACAGACAGTGACCCTAGCTGGGAATCGAACCTGGAACCCTGGCACTATGAACAGTGCAAACCACAGTGCTATCGTGATTTAGGTTGTTTTCCAATGACTTGAGGTAATACACCTATGGAAAAGTGTTGGCTGTTTAGCACAGGGCTAAATTGCTGGCTTTGAAAGCAGACCAAGGCAGGCCAGCAGTACGGTTCAATTCACGTACCACTCCCTAACAGGCGCCGGAATGTGGCGACTAGAGGCTTTTCACAGTAACTTCATTTGAAGCCTACTTGTGACAATAAGCGATTTTCATTTCATTGCATCTTGCAGCTGTGTCCTGCTTATTGGGTATCGATTGAAAGGGCTGTAATGTTTTGGGAGTGCCAGTTTATTGATGTGCTTAAAGTAATCCCTGAGATCTTCCATTGTTACATCAAATGAATTGGTTTTATCTGGCAATTTCTACCTGGCCAATAAAAAAGGGATGGCTTGTTGACATGTGTACATGGTTTTTGCCTGCTTCCCTGAAATGTTATTTGATTCTGCAACAAATTTTAATACCACTTTGGCAATTTTGCTGTCAGTGGAAATAACACCTAATTTCTTTAAAAGGGTTCAGTGTATCAATTCTGACTGCTAAATTAATGAGTCACAAGTTCTGAAATTCGTGCTGCCTTATTTTTAAAGTTATAACAAAAAAAAAGCAACTGCAGCGTGTCAGACTTATTTAGGGTAAATGCTTTGTTCATAGATTTTTAATTACTGCAGTGGTCAGTAACACTTCAAAAGGAGCTCTACTGCCGCCTCCTAATTAGCATAATTAGTCAATTCTCTTTGAAGGGAACAAATTATCTCCAGCAGAACAAAGTCTCGAATCAACCAACACGTTTCTGTGTCTGGAATTTTACTTATGAAAGGTTTGCTGTGGATCTTCAGATCAATTTTTTTCGTATGGGTTGTGGAATCCCAGATCAGATATGGATTCTATTTTTTTCAAGATGATACATTTTCCAGCGGTTGCTGCATCCATAAACTGGCTGCTATGAAATATACTGTCAAAGGTTATCGAAGCCTGAATTAATAGAATAATACAGATGCAACTTTGAACTGGCTGTTTCGAAATATTTTGTCTGATTTAAAGCAATCAAATTAGTTGATCTTGGTGCAAGTTGCAATCTTCATTTTAGTTATTGTATTCTAGATCGACCATTTGTTAGCAAGTATTACAGCCCTGTGGCTGGAGATGCTGAAATGTTAATCCCGCTAACAGTCTCGACAATAATGGATTTCTATTCCTGCTAGCAATCTGTGTTAACATGAGAATTGTTGTCAGTGTATGTCCAGAATAATATTTCATTATTACTTTGAATTGAATGATAGTCGCCTTCAACAAATTAAGGGCTTGAAGTCACAATTTAAATTCATATCATGCCCTTAAAAAAAATGGTTTGTGCATTCATCTAGCACCTTGCACAACATCAGGGGTGGAATTGTACACTCCGTCCGAAGGCAGGTTCTGAGGTACGGTGGGGGGTACATACAACTGAATGTGCATGTAACCCACCTACCCAAATCCAGACACAATTTCACACTTGGGCAGAGAGGGCCTCAGGCTGGACGCTCAGCTATTCACCTATTAAGGCCCTTAAGTGGCCACTTAATGTCCACTTAAGAACCTTACGCCTCCCAGCCTCGATTTTTAGGCCGGCGGGAGCGCGTGCAGAGAGGGTGGGAAAGTGTCATTTGAGCTTTTCCCCATCTCGGGCATGAAGAGGGTGGTGCCCAATTCTGAAGGCCCCCTCAGAGCTGGAGTGCCCCCCCCCCCTCCCGGATATGGAGGACTGGGACCCCCTTTCCTCACTGCTTACCCCCAATGGCACAACCCCCCAACCCAACCTCCCAACCCCCCCCCCCTCACCCCACAGTCATTCCCTATTCTTCCGCTCCTAGGACCCCAGGGATTTACTTTTCAAAGTTCCTGGTACTTAGTCCCAGGCAGAGTGCTTCAGTACCAATTCTGGCCATTTCAGCACTGTGCCTTGTCGGGCTGAAAAGCTACCGGCCAGTCAGATTTGCTGACAGCTCTCAATGATGGGACTTCCGAGATCGAAGGCAGGGAGGGCTGAAGGAGGCTGCAGTGATAAACACAGATTCTGCTAACCGTACAAGCGCAGAACGCAAAACATTTAAAATTGCAAGGCGATGCTTTCACTTGTATAAACTAATGTCAGACGATTTGAAAAAGGAAAGTATGTTTGAAAGAGAAAAGTTTTGTTAAGCTAGAACATTAACGCTTGTAAGGATTTCAGCAGAGCAGACTAAGCAAACCATGGGTGTATTCTAGAACAGAAAAGGAGCCGAGGCAGCAGAGTCATAGACTCTCCGCTCCCCAGGCTGGGTGGGAGAATCACAGGAGGGCCGCTCTGGCACCCCCCGCGATTCTCCCACCCCCCCAAAATGGCGTGTTGCATTTTGCGACACGCCGCTCGGAGAATCGCGGGTCGCCGTTTTTCACGGTGACTGGCGATTCTCCGTCCTGGACGGGCCGAGCGGCCTCCCGTTTCCAAACTGTTCACACCGGCGGCAACCACACCTGGTCACTGCCGGCGTGAACAGCGCGGGAAAAGTGAGTTTGGGGCCTCTGGGGGGCGGAGAGGGGATTGAGCACCAGGGCCGTGCTCGGGAGGGGTGCCCACCGATCATCGGGCCGGCATCTCCAAGAGACGCACTCTTTCCCCTCTGCCACCCCGCAAGATCAAGCCGCCACGTCTTGCGGGGCAGCGGAGGGGAAGACGGCAATTGCGCATGCGCGGGAGGAGCCAGCCAACCTGCGCATGTGCAGCTGACATCATTAGGCGCCGCCGGCCGCATCATTCTCGGCGCGCCGCCTTGATGCCAGCGTCAAGGCCCGACGGCCGAGTTCTCCGCAACGCCGCTCCTAGCCCCCCCGGGTGGGGGGGGGAATAGGGGGCGAGGAGCGGCCTCCGATGTCATTGTGAAACACTCCGGGTTTCATGACAGCGTCGGCCGTTGTGGAGAATTCCGCCCATAAAATTTACAATGCAGAAGGAGGCCATTCTGCCCACCGAGTCTGCACAGGCCCTTTGAAAGACCACCCCACTTAAGCCCCCACCTCCACCCAATCCCTACAACCCCACCTAACAATTTTTTGACACTAAGGGCAATTTATCATGGCCAATCCACATAACCTGCACATCTTTGAACTGTGGGAGGAAATCGGAGCACCCGGAGAAACCCACGCAGATGCTGGGTGAACGTGCAGACTCCGCGCAGACAGTGGACCGAGCCGGAATCGAACCTGGGACCCTGGAGCTGTGAAGCAATTGTGCTAACCACTATGCTACTGTGCTGCCCATCAGCTTACACCACAGGTGTCCCAGCCAGGGACCACTGGGAACACCGGTCCCGTCTGGGTTACAGTATTTAAACCGACACCAACGAGCCCCTATTGGGCGAGCCTTCACCCACTTAATACGTGAACTCATACTCCACGATGCCCATGGGGAGATCACTCAATGATCCGCTGAGATCTTCGTGGGGGTTGTAACATCCCTCCCCCATAAGTCCGTTTTACCTTCATCGTTCCCGCGATGGTTAGGTGTCCTTCACCTTTTAGTGCTCTGCCTCAAGTCCATGGCAGATGAAGCTGGATCATGGGGGTGTGAAGTGGACAGGTAACCTTCACTTCCTCAAGAAGTGCCTGAGGGCCACCGATGCAGGTTTTGTCATCGGTACCCGCCACCGGTGGGCTGGTTTAGTTTCTTCAGCCTCCATTTCAGACCTAGGTTTTCACTGTCAGGGGAGACGGCCTTAGGGTCCTCCGGGAGCTGTAGCCCGGCAGCAGAGAAGGCCACGACTGAGGTTGGGTTGTGGTTTCGACAAGAGCACGCTTCTACTCCTAAGGTGGTCCAGGTGCTTTTTGAGGACTTTTCCTTGGCCTTGACTTTGTAGGAGACCGGCCCCATCTGCTCTAATCTGACTCCGGGGACCCAACTGAGGCCATCACCAAAGTTTTGCATATATACAGTGCCTCCAGTCTTAAACGTTCTCTCAGGTCTCATGGTGTCATCATTTCTTTTTTGACTCTCCTGTTTGGGCTCCACCTTCACCTTCTCTAATTTGGCTAACAAATCCTCTATGCGTGCCATGGGGTATCGGTGCAGTTTCGAGACCTTATTGACTGTGAGTTTATAATCGTTACAAAGGTGGATTGATATGTTGGGTTTGAGGATGGGAACACCTTCTGCGGCTCACTCCTCAAACTGCACCTATCGAATTATCCCAAGGTTTTCCAATTCAGTTTCCACTTTCTCCAGCAACAGTGGTTAGCACTGCTGCTTCACAGGGCCAGGTTCCCAGGTTCAATTCCGGCCTTGGGTCACTGTCTGTGTGGAGTTTGCACTCTCTCCCGATACCTACGTGGGTTTCCTCCGGCGGTTGCCACACTACCAGAAGGATGTGGAGGCTTTAGAGAGGGTGCAGAAGAGATTTACCAGGATTTTGCCTGGTATGGAGGGCATTAGCTATGAGGAGAGGTTGAATAAACTTGATTTGTTCTCACTGGAACGAAGGAGGTTGAGGGGCGACCTGATAGAGGTCTACAAAATTATGAGGGGCATAGACAAAGTGGATAGTCAGAGAGTTTTTTCCAGGGTAGAGGGATCAATTTCTAGGGGGCATAGTTTTAAGGTGCAAGGGGAAAGGTTTAGAGGAGATGTACGAGGCAAGTTATTTTACACAGAGGGTAGTGGGTGCCTGGAACTCGCTGCCGGAAGAAATGGCTGAAGCAGAGACGATAGTGATGTTTAAGGGGTATCTTGACAAATACATGAATAGGATGGGAATAGAGGGATACGGATGCCGGAAGTGGAGAAGATTTTAGTTTAGACGGGCAGCATAGTCGGCGCAGGCTTGGAGGGCCGAAGGGCCCGTTCCTGTGCTGTACTTTTCTTTGTTCTTTGTTCTTGGTTCTAATTTTCTCCCACAAGATGTTTGGGTTAGGGATTGGCCATGATAAATTGCTTCTTTGTGTCCAGGGATGTGCAGGCTAGGTTATGGGATTACGGGAATAGGACAGGGTGGACATTGGTGCAGTTCTCATTCAAAGTATCGGTACAGACACGATGGGCTGAATGGCCTCCTTCTACATTGTCGCAATTCCATGATTCTGTTTTAGCAGGAAATTGTTACTGGTAAGTTCAGCAATAGGGGGACCGTTTCATCAGACCTGTTTCTAAGTTAGAGAACAAAGTGCAAGTTTAGGAGAACCATTGTTACTGCTTTCACAGATCATTGCATTTCTCCACAATACTCCAGGAGAAAGAAGGATGGACAATCCAGATTAGTTTTCGAAAGAGAAGCTGAAAAATACTTGGGAAAAAAAATTAAAAGATGAGGGGAAAGAGACCAATTGCACTTCACCTGACATGGACTGAACCTACCTGTATTTTTAGGTTCAAGTCATTTGCCAGGATTATTCCTGCTTCAGGAGCTCTCGGGCAGAACTTGCATCCAGAAACAGGAGTAGAATTTCAATGCTTGCCCCAAGTCTCTCAGTACAAGGTAGTGGTGATAGCTGACAGCTACAGAGTCTTTCGGCTGCAATCCAAAAATAGCAACAGAAAGGCTTAAGGCTCACGAATGATGTCCAGTACCTGTAAAGAAATAGTGTGAACACTTTTGACAGCCTCAACATCTTACTGCCTGGCTCTAAGATCCCACCAATCCCATTTGGCAAGGATAGCATGTAAGATCTTGTGCCAACTTCTGGGTAGCTCTCAAAACAGTCACGATTTCAACATTTGATCAGGAAAGTTGAGGCAGGACAACATGCAACTGTCCAAACCTCAGTATGGTTCCACTTTCATGGAGGCAAATCTCAGCCTCTCAGTAAATCCCAGGCATTGTAACGGTTTATAATTCCTTTTCTTCTGCTTTGTGCCAAAGAATTAAGCATTCTCTGCACACAAAGGGGAGGAAATCAAACTTAATAATTATGGATTCATCTGTGCACATGTCTGAGAGTGGAAAGCAACTTTCTACACAGCAAAAAATTCTCATTGCTTTTTATATTACCCGATCTATAACTGCAGATGACTATCTGTTGCGACGAGCCATTAATGTGCAGAATAATTGTGGTTATTCATCTTTGTTTTACTAAGTGCAGGAGGAAATAGGTTGTTGAAAAGAATCTTCTGTAAACCATATGATAAAATTTGCTGATTTTCAGCAGCATTTGATTATCAGTACAACATCCTATTCTCTTCAGAACAGCACCACCACCCTCTAATTCATCTTCAACCAATTTTCAAAGCTTTTTCTTTTGGAAAGCTTATTAAGGTACACTTATGAAGGTTGACACACAATACTAAATAAAAGACTGGGGCAATCGATAGTGAAGTGTGCATAATCTAAAATTACAAAAAATTACACACTCTCCACGGGTAGCTTTAAAAGTGATAAATGACGATGTTCAGATGGTGGCTAACCAAATCAATGGAAGCAGTGAGCTACTATTATTCTGAGATTTAATATTACCAATGATCGAAAGATACAGTAAAACTCAAATTAGACTTGAGTTTTGTCTGTGACCAGTGAGGTTTGTGAATTATCAACAATTTTGTAGAGATAGCTGCAGAGGTGCTTTTCAATGCAGCTTGATATAATAATAATAATAGCGTATTGTCACAAGTAGGCTTCAATGACGCTACTGTGAAAAGCCCCTAGTTGGCACATTCCGGCACCTATTCGGGGAGGCTGGTACGGGAATTGAACCCGCGCTGCTGCCTTGTTCTGCATTACAAGCCAGCTGTTTAGCCCACTGTGCTGAACCACCCCTATGTATGAATTTTGAAGATCTACTGTTTTCTTTCATTTTATCAGCAATAACAGTATTTTCCATTGAGCATTGACATTTCTGCCCATAATAACCTCTAATCTAAAAGGAGTAACAATAGGAAAAATAGTACTTACTTTAACAGGTTTGGAGAATCTGTAATTTTTTTTAATGTTTAAAAATGATTTTTGAGAGTTTGTATCGCTTGCAAAGTGATCAGTTGTAGTGTTTGGATAATAAGAAATACCAGTCCATACGACATGGTGACCCAAGCGGTACCATAGGGGGAAAATTAAAATGAAGAGACTGTGCAGCGCACAGGCACAAAGAGAAAAGAGGAGAGGTGTGTTGTGTTATGCTGCTTCGGATAACACAGGCTGCTACTTGATGCAATCTTAACTAAAGGATGCCCCAGACTCTGAAATGAGTTCAACATGTTTATTGAACTATTAACGCAGTTCTCAAATGTGTTTGACTCTCTGCTAATCTAACTGTAGTAACTCAGTCTAACTGTACCAGCTTCCACTAAGCCACGTGCTGGGGTGTGATGCTGCTGATCAACCCTATCTAACTCTCTAGATGTCTGTTTGTGGAAAGAGGCAGGGTGTGAGTGCCTCATCCCTTTTATAGTGTTTATGTCATGCCCCCATGTGGTGATGCCACCTCTGAGTGTCCTGGCTGCCCATTGGTTGTGTCCTATTCTGAGTGTTCATTGGTTGCATGTTTGCATATCATGACAAGGTGGAGATGGGGTTTCCAGTAGATCCATGCTGCACAACTGACTGCAATTGAGTTAAGGATGTTCCAGGAAGAAGTGTGCTATATAGAGAAGATTGCACATGCAAAACATTGCCACTAATGGAGAATTGGCTACGGCCTTGAAGGAAAGGGACTGGAATTGTGCTCGGTAGGATTGTGTGGTTGAAACTGGAAGAGGCACAGTGAACTGCCTACTAATGCCATGAACTAGTATTTGCAATATCTACAATTCCATATGTAATTTATGGGTTGTACCAATCATGATTTACCTATTAATTCATGTTTAATTTACATTAAGTTGAAGTAAACTGTGCAAAA
Organism: Scyliorhinus canicula; assembly: GCF_902713615.1. Classification (NCBI taxonomy): domain Eukaryota; kingdom Metazoa; phylum Chordata; class Chondrichthyes; order Carcharhiniformes; family Scyliorhinidae; genus Scyliorhinus; species Scyliorhinus canicula. Next base: position 31,676,460 of record NC_052164.1, read on the forward strand.
AGTGAAATCCTGTTGGGTAGTTTCTTCATTTGGGGGTAAATTTGGTTCTTTTGATTTACGGATCCCCACTTGGATCATGACAGATCCTAAATGAATCAGACCTGTGTACATAGCTGGTCTGTTTCTAGCAAAGCCGCAAAGTTTCTTAGAGTACTATTATCATTGCTGTGGTAGATAATGTTGGTTTCTTGGCAATTTTGGCTTTGAGTCAGTGCTGGACACAGGGTGATCAACTGTCCTACATTTTTCAGAATTGTCCTTTATTTTTAACATTTGTCGCACATCTCATAGGAACTCTCCCTGGGATGCCATTTGGCCCCTATATCAATTTGTGCGCAGACATCTGGCACAGCTAACATTTCTGGGGCAGAATTTTATGGCCCTGTCCTATGGGAGTGGGACAGGAGAATGCAGCAAGCCATTCAAAAATCCATCGACTTCGGCAGGAATGGCAAATGCAACTGGTGGAAGGTGCCATCGAATACCACCCACGGGGCTGGATTCTCCAAAAATGGGGATATGTCCCCCACGCTGATGTTTCACACATGGCTTTCCTTCAAAAAGTCAAGTGATTCTCCTACCTTGCAGGGGGCTGGCAGGGCCCCGGAGAGCTTTTTGCAGCTCCGGCTGCGGATACGGGGCCCCCGCACTTCCGGTCGGGAGTCCGCGCACGCGAACGGCGGCGGCCTGCAGCGGCCACGCCATGCGCGATCGCGGACTCGAACCGTGGACCGTCATCCAAACTGTAGGCTCCCCCGAGATCACACGCGCCCGCGGATCCGTGCCGCCTGATCGCTCCCCTGGCTGTCCATGAGGCCCCCCCGGTGATCGATGCCCCCATCAGGGCAGCCGCGGACTGATGTTCCCGACGGCCAATACATGGTTAGAACTACGCCATCAGGAACTCGGCCAGTTTTGTACGGAGAATCCGCGTAGATCCCGCATGGGCGGTTCCCGCGCATGGGGACCGGAGAATCGATTCTGCGGCACCGGTCCCGATTTCCTTGTCGACGCCCATTCTCTGCCCTCGCACCAAATGCGATTTCAGGCATGGGGCTGCAGAGAATCCAGCCCAGGGTTTCCAGGTTGGTGTTGTGGGAGTCTCAGTCTCCTCTTGCTGTTTCTTTTGCCACATTGTCGCTGGCACAAGCAGAATGATTAGGGATAGCATGGGCTGAGGATGCACCGGGAGAGTGGAAGCAACACCAGCAGTGTGAGCAGGCATATCCAGGTAATAGGAGTAGCAGCAGCAAGATCAGGTTAGGGCCAGACAGGGTTGGAGAGCAAGAGCTAAGGGATTGTCTCTGATGACACCAAGGGCTATCCCAACCAATTTTAAATATCTGTTTGCACAGAATTCACCATCAGCCACCAGTGTCATTTTCTTAACCATACCCAACAAATGCACAAATTGAGAGAGTGTTCTCGTTGATGGGGCAAAGATGGGATGGTTGTAGTAATAGGTACAGCACTGATGTCATAAAGGCTGAACTGCAAGTAAAATATAAATACCAAATGTCATGAAATTTATTTATAGCCTTTTCACAATCTCTTTATGACCTGCTAAAAGTGGTAGCAACAAAAGAAAAGTATTTTAATAAGTGATTTCTCTGTAATTAGATATTTCCAAACTATTAGAGTTAAATGTATAATGCATTTAACCATAGAATTCTAGAATAGAATCATAGAATCTCTACAGGCAGAAGGAGGCCATTTGGCCCATCGTGTCTGCACCACCCTCTGAAAGAGCACCCTACCTAGGCCAACTCCTCTGCCTTATCCTCGTAACCCCACCTAACCTTTCGACACTAAGGGGCAATTTAGCATGGCCAATCCACCTAAACTAGGTATCTTTGGACTGTGGGAGGAAACCGGAGCACCAGGAGGAAACCCATGCAAACATGGGGAGAAGGGCAAACTCCACACAGACAGTCAGCCAAGGCCAGAATCAAACCCTGGGAACCTGGAGCTCTGAGGCAGCAGTGCTAACCACTGTGCCAGAATGCCGCCCAAACCCAAAAGATCACAATAAAGGAATATTTGCCGCAAGATTGAATCGCATAGGCAACAATTTGTGTAGGAAGAGGGTATTGTTTACTTATTTTTAACTATTGACTGAATATCTCTTTCAAAAGGTAAACATGCATCAGGCAACACCTTTTCACCATGGAAGGGCGGACAAATTAATTGACATGTATTCTTAAAAAATTTAATTTTGACCAGAACCCTTTCAATTAAATGTGATACTATTCAACCAAGGTTCAAATAAGATCATTAAAAAAAACTTATTTCATTAAAAATAACTGAACAAATGAACATTGCAATCTGGATGTACCGGTATTTAAGGGCTATTACACTTCTATGGCTTGTGTTTTGCTCGGAATCATCACCATTACAGAGTATTACCACATGCTTACAATAGCTAGAACCTTCCTTGAAAAATAATGAGAATTTAACAATGCATGTCGTCGTTAATATGCAAATAGGTCAGCTCATTCAGGCAAAGAAGAGATATGAATCGTCATAACTTGCAGATCAACTTATGCCTCGCCATCCTTTAACTCACACAAAGGGCACGTCGTTCACAGCTTTCTTGTTATTTGTAAGCGTTTGTTGGAATTCCATTTTAAACTCAGAGTAAATTTGCCACAGAAAGTTAGGACTCAGACTTATCAGACAAATACCGTATTAATCACATGATAATTGATAATGAATGCAAAGAAGCCTCCGCTGCCCAGAAAGGAAACAATTTTATATTTAGATGTTTTCATTTTTTATTATGTTTTCTTTCTGTACTTTTGTTAATCTCTCTGAACTCATAGCTTTTGTCACTTTTTTTAATCCAATAAGGGGCAATTGTTCCCATGTTTCTTCATCAATCTTTAAATTGTATTTGTTAAAGAGACACAGAATTGGTCCCATTGTTCACCAAGGTCCTTTTTTGTCTTTCATTGCACCATTAAACAGGTCATACTTCCAACAATTTACAGGTCAAAACAAATTAGAGCTGAAGGGTGCAGGATAATGTATCGTGAGCAAAGCAGCCAGCAGGATGGCTCACTTTGGAAAGATTTGAACATAGAGCATAGAACGTACAGTGAAGAAGGAAGCTAATCGGCCCATCGAGTCTGCACCGACCCACTTAAGCCCCCACCTCTACCCTATCCCCATAACCCAATAACCCCTCCTAACCTTTTTGGTTACTAAGGGCAATTTATCATAGCCAATCCACCTACCCTGCACGGCTTTGGACTGTGGGAGGAAACCGGAGCACCAGGAGGAAATCCATGCAGACACGGGGTGAACGTGCAGACTCCACACAGACAGTGACCCAGCAGGGAATCTAACCTGGGACTCTGGCGCTGTGAAGCCACCGTGCTAATCACTTGTGCTACCGTGCTGCCCTATATTGGGCCAATATTTTAATGAGGAAATACCAAAGCATTTTGGCCGTAAAATTGGGCTGCGTAGCACTGCTGGTGGCTGCGCTCCAGAAGCTCCAAAGGCACCCATTTTGACCAGTAATGCTGCTGGTCTTTACTGGCATCTCCTATGCTGCACCAATGCTGTGCAGGGCATTTGCATGGGAATGCCAGGCGTTTGCAAGAGTGGGAACGTGACGTCAGGCTGCCTGACTAGCTGATTTAATGCACATTGCTGAAACGTTGACCACATCGGACAAAGAACAAACAACAATACAGCACAGGAACAGGCCCTTCAGCCCTCCAAGCCTGTACCAGCCAAAACGCCTGTGCTAATCACTCTCAGATCAACATGCGTTCAGCTGCATCACAACCCGACTAGAGCAATATAAGACTTTGCAGGTGATTCACTTTGGTTCTGCAGTTTGTGGCCTTTATTGGTTAGTTAGCTTGTGCATCCATGCCGGGGGGGGGGAAGAGAGAGAGAGCGAGAGAGCGAGAGAGCGAGAAAAATGTTTGAGACAGGGTAAGCACTTCAAAAATGAAGTAGGAAAAGGCCCTATGGCCCTATCCAGAATGGGTATTCCAAGAGTACTTCCCACACCTCCATCCAAATCAGGCCACAGTACCATTAAAATTCTATGTGACCGGGATTGTGCAACATATCTAACATTCACCAGTGTGCTGTCCATCTATGCATCTAGGAGAAGATGGAAGCTCTATAAGCGAAGACAGGCAAGTGCAATATGTTCTTCCTAAAGAGGAAAAAGCAGAACGAGTGGATACATGAATTTGCCAGGAAAGCAGGATTTTCAATGGTGCAGGACACCATCGTTTGCATGCCCATGTCAACAGACAGCAGTACAGGAACCACAAGGGCTACTCTTCGATCAATATGCAGTTATTATATGACCATACAGAATACATAATGTCGGTGAATGCTTGCTACCCTAGCAGCAGCCATGATGTCTTGATTCTAAGACAGTCTGCCACCATTCTCATACCTCCAGGAACGCCCAGAGAGTTCCCTGTGTCCCTATACATGGGATTGATGGCCTTCCTCTGCCATCTGACCATTCAAAGTCAGCATACATACAGGCGGAGATTCTCCAAGCATACATATAGGCTGAGTTCGCCCTGCCACCTCTGCCAGCGAGAATGGAGAATTTGGCGCTTGACTAAAACTCCATTCACTGTAATGGGGCCACAGAATCCCAGGTACTCTGCTGCATCCTCCATAACATCAGTAGCACAAGGTCACAGCCATTTCTAGGAAATGGGAGGTCAGCTCAGGAAAAGAAGGAGGAAAAGGCTAAGAGCAGGAGGGAGGGAGAAGGCATCTGGGACACATTCACGGGCTGTCTGAGTATGCTGTTCAGACTCTGTTCCCCACAGAACGACTTCTCTTTAGCACTGTGGCTATAGCCAACTGCACCTTCCATCTGGGACGGTTCATTGCACTACCCCCTGGCAAAGATTCTACAACACAAACCACCAGCAATAATCGTTCTGTAAAATCCTTATCAAAAAAATGTACCGAGTAATTCAATAGGAAATGACTAATCACCCTTGGCGTCTGCCTTGCGTGTATCTTTGACTGCCTAGTGCTCCTATGTAGTGTTGCCCCAGTGGCTGCAGCATGGCTGGTGGAAAGATGCTGAATTTCAATGCAGAAGGCTGCAGGTAACCTTCCAGGACACTCTACAGCAACTCCAAGCCTGTAGGGCCTGACTTTCTGTTGCACCACCTTGGCATTGGTGGCAGCTATGTGGACTGACTAGACTAGCTGGCTGAAAGGCAGAAACAAGCATGCTCCAGAATGGCAAGTGGTAGGAGTACGAATGCTGTCATCCTAAGAGAGAGAGCAGCAGGCTCAGGCACCATGCAGAAACTTTCAACACCTCAGCCCTCAACTGGGGTAGCACCCCAACAAACCATATAATTGTTGGAAGACAGATTGCGGACTGTTGTGAGAATCTGCATTCCCCTTTGAGCACTGAGATCTGCAGCATGAGGACAGCAATTTGATCCCACATGGTAGCAAGCAAGGCTCTCATGAAATCTGTTTCATTTTCCACTGAGATGTTGGGTGATTTTTTTTGCCTGTGCTACAGTGGTTGTGAGACACTGCGTGACTGCTGCATTTGCAAGTGCCGGCATGGAATTGGCCACCGCTCCCACAATGGAAAGAATAGGCTACAAGCTGCGTACAATGTCATCTGACACATTGGACCCAGGCTCCTCCATGCTTGTCGATAGGCGACTGTCTGACAAGCCTACCATCGCCCCAAGCATCTGAAATTCACATTTACCAGCATTCTCCTGTTTGCAGTGAAGTCCACTTCAGAGCCAACTGTGCCAGACCTTGTGTAACCCACAGGTCTATTGGCACATGAACTATCCTTTTCCCCAGGCCTGGCTGCAGCACATTCACGCCTGGTGACTCACTTCATGCAGACCCCTGACTCTAAGGTTTGCACAGTGCCATTATCTGAGCTGCTGCCTAGGAGTGTCCGATCAAGTGGCAGTGCTTCTCATCATAGTGTGATGTTGCTCTCAGTCAGCCTCCTGGAACTGTTGTGGCCGAATAGGTGGCATCTCATGGGAATAGGAAGACACAAAATCAGGAAGAGGGAGGAGGGCTGTGGAGCATTGAGACCCCATGGCCATGTCAAAATTATTGAAAGGCATACAGGGGAGTACTCTTGGATCAATTCTTTATTGACTTTATTGGGGCAGCACAGTAGCACAGTGGTTAACATAGGTGCTTCCCAACTCCAGTGTCCCAGGTTCGATTCCCGGCTTGGGTCACTGTTTGTGCGGAGTCTGCACATTCTCCCCGTGTCTCCGTGGGTTCCCTCCGGGTGCTCCGGTTTCCTCCCACAGTCCAAAGATATGCAGGTTAAGTGGATTGGCCATACTAAATTGCCCTTAGTGTTCAAAGGGTCGGATGGGGTTACTGGGAGGGTGGGGGTGGGGGCATGGGCTTGGGTAGGGTGCTCTTTCCAAGGGCCGATGCAGACTCGATGGGCTAAATGGCCTCCTTCTGCACTGTAAATTTTATGAAATTCAGTGACGTGCACAAGCAGAGCAAAGCAATCCCGTGGGGTTCACTGCATTGCTCTGCCTGACTGCACACCGACTCATGTCCTTTACCAAGGAACCGGATATTATGGAATCTACAGTGACACGACCAGCAGCTTACACATCCTGCCTAATAGCAGAATGAGGGTCATGTGGGATATGAGAAGGGGAATAATGCGCTTTGTGATGTTAATGCTACCAACTACAACATAGCCAGCCCCATGATGCAGAAGTATATCTCTTCCATTGGGCTCAGAGGATGAACATGCGCCTGTCTCCTGCTGTTTTGGCTCTGCTCTGTCAGATAGAGGACAGTTTTGTTTCAATAAATATTTTATTAATTTTTTCAAAACATTTTTTAACATAAATTACATTACACATATTTAACTAACATTTAACAATCGCTTCCTCAGCTATTAATTAACAAACTGACTACCTGTCCTTTTAGTTGCTGACTGAGGTTAATTCCTTAAAGTGAGATGTGAGCGCACGCCATCTTTTATGAAATCCCTCCTCATTCCTTCTTAAACTAAATTTAACCTTCTCTCGGCTTAGAAGCTCCATTAAATATCCAAGCTTTATTGAGGCACAGGGTGGAGAAACTGTCCTCCAACTCAATAGGATCCGCCTCCTCACCACCAGCGAGGCAAAGGCTAAGACATCTTCCCCTGCCCATGTCTGGAGCTCTGGCAAGTCCAACACGTGAATATGGCTCCCAGGGGACTGGGTTCCAGGTCTAACTGTAACACCGTCAACATGGCGCAAAAGAAGTTGTTCCAGAATTTCCTCAGTTTCAGGCATAACCAAAACATGTGTACGATTGACCAGCTCTCTCCCATATCGGTCTCAAATGTCCTCAACCCCGTCAAACATGTGACTCATTCTCGACCTCGTCAAATGTGTTCTGTGAGCTACCTTCAATTGTATTAGTGCCAATCTCGCACATGAAGTCGATGCATTTATCCTCCGTGGCATCTCACACCAAAGCCCTTTTCCAATGTCTCCTGCAATTCCTCCTCCCATTTGGCCTTAACCCAATCCAGGGATTCTGATCCTGCTTCCATAATTTCTCTATAAATAGCAGAAGTAACTTCTATCCCCAACACCATCAACACCTCTTCCAGCAAAGAAGAAGAGGATAACATTGGGAACGTAGGAAAAATCTCCTTTACAAAGCCTATTTCTGTGTATATCTTAGGTAACTGTCTGTGTGGAGTCTGCATGTTCTCCTCGTGTCTGCGTGGGTTTCCTTTGGGTGCACCGATTTCCTCCCACAAGTCCCGAAGGATGTGCTCATTAGAAGAATTGGACTTTCTGAATTCTCCCTCAGTGGACCCAAACAGGTGCCGGAGTGTGGTGACTAGGGGATTTTCACAGTAACTTCATTGCAGTGTTAATACAAGCCTACTTGTGACATGAATAAAGATTATTATTATCTAAAGGCTCCGCTCCATGGAGCTCATATTTCACCTTCAATTCTTCAAATGTTGCAAAACAACCTTCAAGAAACAAGTCTTTCAATGTGATCACACCTTTTTCCTCCCATTCGTGAAACGCAGCGTCAATTCTTGCAAGTTTCATCAGATGGTTTTCTCAGACTGGCATTATTTTCGAACCTACCATTAATTTAAAATGTTTGCGAAACTACTTCCATATCCTCAGTGTTGACACTACAGCCAGACTCTGAGTATTTCCGTGGCATCAATGGGAGTAGCCAGCGTCCACAGCCCCGACCTTTTACATGCCGCTTCCTGCATGCGCACAATATCTGCTTCCCTACCCCAGCATCAAACCTTCTCACTGTTCGGTAATCGTGCCGAAGATTCGGCAGGACTAGGCTGTCCAATTATTGTTCCCTCTGAAGCAACAAATCCTAGGGACCTTACCAGCCCATATAAACAAAGGGACCAGTCTTTCCCCCACCATAAAAAAAAGCTTAAGATAAAAAGACCATGAGGCACTGAAATAAAAACAAAAACCGTGGCAGAACATTTATTTTTACCACGTGCACTCAGTCCGCAAGCGTTAGGGGCAGACTACCCCACCTTTGTAAGTTTTCTTAACCCTTGCTGTGCGGCATGTAAAATTTAATTTACCGACCAGCAGAGGCAGAAGATTTTGTTCCCTCAGATGGGCTTTTAAGGCAATTAACACCATTACCGTGACCAACTTTTATTATTTGAATTCAAATTCCACCAGCTGCCATGGTGGGTTTTGAACCCATGTCCCAGAGCATTTGTCTGGGCCTCTGGATCACTGGTCCAGTAACATTACCACTACACCACCACTCACCTTTGCATCCTGCTGGAACCCTGGTGAAATGCAGCACATTTGGAAATGAGGAGGCAGTGTTCTGTTTGAATGCTACCTCCCCAATGGGAAAGAGCAGGTGGCAAATCGTAATCCTTGCAACCAAAAATGGGTACCCAAATCTTCAGACCTTTTCTTTCACAATACATTGATCTAGGTTTAATAATCTATAAAAAAAAACAGACCTTTTTATTTCCATAACCCAATCACAACTTTTTAAAATTCTTACACCATTCAGAACTTTCACAGTCTCCAATATTGTGTTTTCTGTTGTAAGAGATAGCGATACATCAGGTTGATGTAACTATCTTTGACTTTCAGTTTCTGAATTATGCGAATATATGCCTGAGGTTCTGGTGAGAATTCTGTTACACACAGGTCAGTTGCTCTTATCAAAAATCTATTTTACCGTCAGAAAGTACTGCACAGGAGTACAGAGCCAACAGCAAAACTACTAGATCCAAGGAAACAATGTAGGCCATTCCAGTTGGAGTAAGCTCTATGTGAACCAGTATGCTGAGATGTTTCACTTCCTTATTTCCCCTTAAGCTTAAAATGCATGGATAGTGTGTAACAGGATTCCCGTGAAGGATGATGAGATCTTTAAGGACATTGTTCATACAGTACACCTTGGCACTGTGGTTACTGTCCAGAATAATGAGCTAATGATGTAAAAAGGAGTGACTTGCGAAATTTCCCTGGGCACATTATTTGCCTGAGAGTGCTGCACTCCACTGAACAGTGAAACTTTAAAAGCTGAAATCTCCAACTTTCCTGCCAATGGAAGATAATAACTGCATTGAGGATGATAACAACTGATCTCTGTAACAGAATTTGTTCCACTCTCTGCCGCCCATATTTTGGCATAATTCTGACAGACGCTGTACCCTGAAAGCCAAGATTCACAAATGAACCTGCTGACGTACCAGCTCACAGATCTTTGTAATAACACTTGTATTTGTACAGTACACTATTATATCAAAATGTCTCAAATCCAGGAGTGATTTTAAATGTTATGTAGATAATGCCACAACCAATTCTACGGCAGCAACTTTCCACAAGCAACAATGTGATGACCAATCCAGCTACATTTTTGGTGATATATTTGAAAGGTCATTGGCCAGAAAACGAGAATGGCAAGCTGCTTTTCTTTTTCAAAATAATACCACAGTATTCTTATTATACCCTGAACTAGCAGAATAGCTATGTTTATTCTCCAACACTAGCTGATGACAGAGGAAACTGCCGACATCACCTGCAGGCCAACATGCACACCATGACGCTAAGTGGCTGTAGCAACTCAGTACCCTGCTTGTGGTGTTCTTTGTGGTTCAGATCCGAGGATGGTTGGTGTACTGTTCATAAAGACCACAACTAGCTTTTGTATCAAACAAAGCTAAAGATGTATTTGCACTACTTAATTGAATTATACCTCTTACTTCTATATAATAAACAATTGACAATAAATATACAATCTACACTCATCTACCACTAATCTCTACACTAATACAATAACTATGATCTGCTCTCATTCACACTAACTTTCCTACAGTCTTTCTCCGAGCCTTCTCTTCAACACTCTCCCAGAAGGCTTAGCATCGATGCGTTATATAGTTCTGCATCTAGCTCCCTCTAGTGGTTGATTTGGACATGACATTAACCTTTACAGTTCTGTATAATTCTCATAATGTCACACTGCTACATATGTAGTCTTTGTGGCAGAAGCTGCTTCCCATGGTTTGGGCTCATCAGCCATCAATACAAGTGTAGGTATCCCATCCCCAGTGGATTTGATTTGCTGCATGTCTATATAGGTAGAAGGATACCAAACTTCCTGATAATAACCCCCTATTTATTTATTTAGCAAATGCAAAGTCCCTAAGCCAAGCTGTTTCTTCCAGTCCTGCTGTGTTGAACGTGAATAGGCCTCAGCTGAGTCTGTGGATTGGACATTCTTCTGTGATATGGTCCATAGTAAGCTCTGCCCCATGGGCACATATGGGGCTGGCACTAATGCCCCATCTGCGGAGATTGATCAAGCATGGGCCACGGCCCGTCCTGAACCAGTTAAGGGTGGTCCACTCTTTGCTTGGAGGTTGAAACCAGGCAGCTGTTGGGATGGGTTTGAGACCAGGTACTATAATAATCATCTTTATTGTCACAAGTAGGCTTACATTAACACTGCAATGAAGTTACTGTGAAAAGCCCCAAGTCACCACATTCAGGCGCCTGTTCGGGTACACAGAGGGAGAATTCAGAATGTCCAGATTACCTAACAGCATGTCTTTCAGGACTTGTGGGAGGAAACTGAGTGCCTGGAGGAAATCCACGCAGACACAGGGAGAACGTGCAGACTCCGCACAGAAAGTGATCCAAGCCAGGAATTGAACCTGGACCCTGGCGCTGTGAAGCTGTGATATTCCGACTGATAATTCTGTTCTCCCGGAAACATAAATAAGATGGTTAGGTCAGACTTGCAAGTTTGGGGAAAAGTTGCCATGCATCATAAGGTCCAAGACTTTTGACACTATTAGATCCACTTGAGTAACCTTCTTGATTTGGACCGAAGTGTGTTCTCCACATGTGCAAAGTGGAGGATGTCTTTCTGAGCAGTGACAACGTGGCTGACTGGTAGGAGCAGCCACAAAAGACCAACCGCTTTGCCATGCCAGGTCAATTTTTGATATTTAATATCACATGTGTGAGCGCTCACCATCAATGCCCAACACTGCATCCTGCTTGCAGATAAAGAAGGGATGCCTGCGTACATTGAGGAGAGTCGTCGATGATCAGTCAGCAGCATTAATTTTCCATCCAAACAGATTCTGATGAAATTTTTGGATTCTTAAAATGATCTTGAGTGCTTCACATTCGACTTGAGTATATTGGTTCCTTACTTTGACTAAAGTCCATGAAGTGAATGTTATGGGCCTCTCCACATCTGAGGGCATTCATTATGTGTGAGACAACAGCCCCGTTCCATAAGGCGATGCATCACATGCAAGTTGTCGAGGTAAGGAGAGGTCAAAGTACCTTGGAATCTGTCAACACTGCTTTAGCCTTTTTGAATGTAGCATCAGAGACTTTGTTCTGACACATAATCTCATTCAGGAGTTTCAGCAGGATTGTCAGCTATGGAATAAATCCCCCATAATAATTCAGCAGCCCAAAGAATGAGTAAAGCTGACTGATATTCTGCCGAGCTGGGGCATCCACAATAGCCTTGACCTTGGAGGATACTTTGTAAAGCCCAGCAGCATCAATGGGCTGAAAAAATTAGAATTGTCTTTTTACCAAGACGTCACCCAGGCAGCATTGAACCCCAGGCAAGTTACTCAGGATCTGGTCCATGGACCTCTGAAACAAAGCTGGAACTGATGTTATTCCAAAAGGCAAACATATACAATTGCTTGTGTGTTGTGATGGTAAAATGTTCTTGTGACTTCTCATCGATGTGCATTTGTAAGTAGGCCTGATATAAGTCTATTTTGATGAATTTCTGTCCACCGGCCAAGACAGCAAAAATGTCCTCAATATGGGGAGTGGATATTGTTCAGCACACAGCACGGGGGGGTAACAATAACCTTGAAATCTCGACAGATGCACATGGAACCGACTATCTTGAGCACTGGAACGATGGGTGTTACCCATTCACTATGGGAGCAAGGTATTAAGACCCTTATCTTGACCAAATGTCTCAAGTGAGCTTCAATCTTTGGTCATATGGCATAAAGCAGGCTTTTGGCCTTCACAAATTTTGGTTCACATTCAGCTTTGATATTCAATTTTACAGTAGGTCCCTTCAAGCTTCCCAAAACACCATTGAAAACTGCATTTTTTTGTAAACAGCTGTCAGACCAGTTTCTTCTGTTGTAATGCTATGTACTTCATTTAGAAAGAGTTAATGTAGGGTGGCACAGAGGTTATCACTGTTGCCCCAGGGCACTGAGAACCAAGTTCAATCCCGGCGCCAGGTCACTGTCCGTGTGGAATTTGTACATTCTCCCTGTGTCTGTGTGGGCCTCATCCCCATAACACAAAAAGATGTGCAAGGTAGGTGGATTGGCTATGCTAAATTGTCCTTAATTGGAACAAAAAAGAATTGGATACTCTAAATGTATTTTAAAAAAGGAAAGAGTTAATGTTCCCCAGTGCCGAAGTTAAATTTAATTGTTTGATAAACCCAGAGGACACAGGTGGCACTGTGGTGTGTTGGGGAAGTGATTCTTGAACACAATAAACTTGGAGTTGAAGGAATCAAGACTTGTTTTCTAGCTTTTATTATAGTGTGACCATTGGAGCTTAACATATTCTGCCCAGTTTAATTGGATTGACACAAGCCATGATCGTCCAATAAAATCTGGATAGTGCATTTCACCATAAGCAGTGGTTAGAATCCATTTAGTTCCACTTAACTTCTGTTCTGCCCATCATAGATATGTATACCCCTCTATGGGGGCGATTCAGGGGCCTCGGCGCGCCTGACTTGGTGTTGTGACGAAGCTGTTGGATCTCACGAGAGGCCTCTCGTGTGATTCGTGACGCTCAAAACATCTCACGAGATTCAACGGAATCTCACAAGACATTGCAACCTGGATCTCGCCATTGCTGGGAAATATCCACATCTGCATATTTAAATGAGGCGAATGACTCAGTTAATTACCTTAGCACTGGATTCGCCCAGCGCCTGGGACTCTTTCTGGAGTGTGGGAGGGACTGGGGAGGGTGGATAACAAAAATGGGGGGGGCCCTGAATAGGGACAGTGGGAAAAATCGGGGCAGCTGGTCAAAATGGCGATCCAATATGAGCAGCCGTTCCTGCTGCGAGTTTCAGCTCTCCAGCAGGAAATCACTCTCCCCAGAGAATCTCCCCCTGGCCAAACAAAATGGCAAAGTGCAATTGAATAGCGGGATATTTCTCAACACTGCAGCCACTGAGAATCATCCCATCAAACGGGCCATTCAGCAGACTTTAACTCAAGTCCACAGAAATGTGCCTTATATGTTTTCAGAGCTATTCCTGTTGACACCAAACAAAGGCTTTTCTTCTTATACAGCATCTGGGACCAAACCAATTGCTGCCCCTGCATCCATAGAACATAGAACAGTACAGCACAGAACAGGCCCTTCGGCCCTCAATGTTGTGCCGAGCCATGATCACCCTACTCAAACCCACGTATCCACCCTATACCCGTAACCCAACAACCCCCCCTTAACCTTACTTTTATTAGGACACTACGGGAAATTTAGCATGGCCAATCCACCTAACCCGCACATCTTTGGACTGTGGGAGGAAACCGGAGCACCCGGAGGAAACCCACGCACACAGGGGGAGGACGTGCAGACTCCACACAGACAGTGACCCAGCCGGGAATCGAACCTGGGACCCTGGAGTTGTGAAGCATTTATGCTAACCACCATGCTACCCTGCTGCCCCATACGTATTGGCTGTCCCACCAACTGTAGCCCTGAGAACCATCTGCCACTGACAAGATGTAGAGAGGCACCTCTCCTTCGGATTCAGTGTCAGGACATAGACATAGAACATACAGTGCAGAAGGAGGTCATTCGGCCCAGCTAGCCTGCACCGATCCATTTAAGCCCTCACTTCCACCCTAACCCCATAACCCAATAACCCCTCCTCACCTTTTTGGACACTAAGGGCAATTTAGATTGGCCAATACACCTAAACTGCACATGTTTGGACTGTGGGAAGAAACCGGTGCACCCGCTGGAAACCCACGCAGATACAGGGAGAACGTGCAGACTCCACACAGACAGTGACCCAGCGGAGAATCGAACCTGGGACCCTGGCGCTGTGAAGCCACAGTGCTATCCATTTGTGCTACCGTGCTGTCATTCTGCTCCTCCCATTCCTGCTGTATAAGATGCAGACTTTTCTTTTCTGATTCATTGAGTGTGCCTATAAAAACAAAAAAGAAGCAATGTGTCCCTTCTGCCACTATGAAGGCATTCAAGGTCTCTGCACCGATATAGCGACCAGGCTTCCCACATTGATAATATTCCTCAGCCTCTTGCTATCTTGAGTGCATGCTTAGCTGTCACGTCATACACTCGAGTTGATGCACTCATCTGCTCTGCTTCTTTTACAGCCAGCTCCATGGAGACTGCAATGCAGGTGGCAAAGGGCACCTACGCAATCTATGTACCCGGGCAATACTTGAAAGTATATTCACACGCTGCCAACAGCAATGCCCATTGCTGGATCCCGGCAGTATCACTTTGTCTTCTTTGAAAAGGTCAATAAGAGCTTGTGGTCTTAATCAAGACCAAATTGTGATTAAATGGCCCCTTGATCTGTAGATGTACCAGTGGAACCTTTTGACTGCAAAGACCATATCCAGTCCTTCCTTTTCAATTTGAACCAAGTTTCTTGAAGCATAGGCTACTGGCAGTATTGTCCCATCGTCCCACTGATGGGACAAGACTGCCCTGAGGCAATCTGGGGAGGCATCACATGTAATTATGAGTGGTTTCGACAGATCATAGTGAAGAGTAATAATTGGCGCTTTACTTTTGCAAATGTGTGTGACGCCTTCCATGCCCATTTCTGGGGATTCTTTAAGAACGCATGTAGCGTCACCACTATGGTTGCCAAATTTATAATAAATTTTCCATAATAGTTAACGAACCCTAGGAATTACCTTATTTCTGTCATATCCTCCGGTGTTGGGGTTTACTTAATAGCTTGAACATTCTCTTCCACCAGATGCAACCCGTCCTTGTCAACTCAGCATCCAAGGCATGTGACCTCTTTTGCCAGGAAGATGCACTTGCCCCTTTTCAGATGGACACCCAAGTGCGAGAATCGCCAGAGGACTTCTTCTAGCTTATCTAGGTGTTCCTTCTCAAAGGTTCCCGTAATCAATATGTCACCCAGGAAGACAACCAACCCAAGGAGCCTTTGAAAAATGAGGAATGTCGGGCGGGATTCTCCGTCCCGTCGCACCCGTTTTCGGATCCGGCGCACCCCCACTGGCATCGGGATTCTCCACCAATGTGCTTTCCCATTGTGGGCACCCCCACACTGTTGGGAAATCCGCGGCCGTGAGTGCGCTGCCAGCGAAGCGGAGGATCCCGCCGATGGAGAATCTAGCCCGTCATCTCTCAAAGGGTGGTGAATCTGTGCAAATATTTACCAGAGAGGGATGTACAGGTTGGGTTGTTGAGTATGTTCAAGGCTGAGACAGACAGATTTTAATCAGTAAGGGAACAAAAGATTATGGGGATAAGGCGGGAAATTGGAGCTGAGGATTATCAGATCAGCCATGATCTAATTGAATGGCAGTGCGGACACGCCAAATATCCTACTTCTGCTCCTGTATCTTACGGCCTTATGACCTAGATGGGAAACTTACGGTCATTTACATGTAACTTATATAATTATTCAGCTCAGATATTCAATGGATAATATTGTCCCATTCACATATCAAAGTATTATATATGTGAATGGGACAGAGCCAGTTGTTCAGTGTAATGCTAGTGTCAGAGTTTGATGTAGTCTGTGCTGACATGGAAATCCCAGTAATGGAATACAAATGCTCATCAATGCACATGAGTCGGGAGCGTTTTGAATCCTCCCAAGCACACAACTGAACTCAAGGCATGGTAAATATCTGATAAAAAACAACAAGAAGCTGTTTGATGTGAAAGGTATGTGTAATGTATTGCTGACAGTGTGAAACCAACCTAAACCAAACATGACAGGATACGATGTTGCAATGGCAGAAAATAATTTACTTCTTTCGAAACAGCTCGCATAACAACCAATAGAATAATGCACCAATAATTCTATCAGGGATATATCAGATACTTCCTACCGGAATACGTAATAGGCTTCTTCTACAACCGTGTGTGCAGTCTCAGTAATTAATGATCAGGGCAGTGAACTGCAGACAAGAACATTGGAACTAATAGCAGTGTAGCTCTTGCTGCAACCTTGATTAAAGATAACCAGTTTGGAACAATATAATCCCATTTTTCTTCCCTCTCTTGACTTTGCTTTCTGTACATAATCTGGCACTGCCTTAAACTATACTAGCTTAAACTTGCTGATTCAAATGCCGCAGAGGTACTTTGAATGCCCAAATGCAGGAGGATTTGTTGAATATTGAAAGTTAAAATGTTTAAGTATTGATACCCAAACCCCCACCCCACATTCAATTTTAATAGAGGTGGGACGACAGGGTAGCATAGAGGTGGCAGGAGGGGTGCTCTCAGGAGGCAGATCCCTCATTTAAATATTTTGATGAGGCTGCATGCATAAGACTTTGGCCTATAAAGTGGCCAAAAGCACTGGGAAATCAGAAGATTGGGAAGGCTACAAAAACAAACAAATAAGGAAGGAGAGGATCAAATATGAAGGCAGGCTAGCCAGTAATATAAGAAATGATAGTAAAAGTTTCTTTCAATACATAAGAAACAAACGACAGGCCAAAGTAGGCATTGGGCCAATACAAACTGATTCTGGAAGGCTAGTGATGGGAGACGAGGAAATGGCTGGAGAACTTAATAAGTACTTTGCGTCTGTCTTCACAGTGGAAGACATGAGTAATATCCCAAAAATTATAAAGGGTCAGGGGGCTGAGTTGAGTATGGTTGCCATTACAAAAGAGATGGTGCTAAAAAAGCTAAAAAGGTCTTAAAATTGACAAATCTCCTGGCCCCGATAGGCTACATCCTAGAGTTCTGAGGGAGGTGGCTGAAGAAATAGCGGAAGCGTTGGTTGAGATCTTTCAAAAATCACTGGAGTCAGGGAAAGTCCCGGACGATTGGAAGATCGCTGTTGTAACCCCCTTGTTCAAGAAAGGATCAAGACAAAAGATGGAAAATTATAGGCCAATTAGCCTAACCTCGGTTGTTGGTAAAATTCTAGAATCGATCGTTAAGGATGAGATTTCTAAATTCTTGGAAGAGCAGGGTCGGATTAGAACAAGTCAACATGGATTTAGTAAGGGGAGGTCGTGCCTGACGAACCTGTTAGAATTCTTTGAGGTGACAAGTAGGTTAGACCAGGGAAACCCAGTGGATGTGGTCTATCTGGATTTCCAAAAGGCCTTTGATAAGGTGCCACACAGGAGGCTGCTGAGTAAGGTGAGGGCCCATGGTGTTCGAGGTGAGCTACTGGCATGGGTTGAGGATTGGCTGTCTGACAGAAGGCAGAGAGTTGGGATAAAAGGTTCTTTTTCGGAATGGCAGCCGGTGACCAGCGGTGTCCCACAGGGTTCAGTTTTGGGGCCGCAGCTGTTCACCATATATATTAATGATCTGGATGAAGGGACTGGGGGCATTCTAGCGAAGTTTGCCGATGATACGAAGTTAGGTGGTCAGGCAGGTAGTGCTGAGGAAGTGGGGAGGCTGCA
The DNA here is from genome assembly GCF_902713615.1 of Scyliorhinus canicula. Lineage (NCBI taxonomy): Eukaryota > Metazoa > Chordata > Chondrichthyes > Carcharhiniformes > Scyliorhinidae > Scyliorhinus > Scyliorhinus canicula. The sequence continues at coordinate 31,694,659 of NC_052164.1, forward strand.
GAAGGATCTAGACAGTTTGGGAGAGTGGTGCAGGAAATGGCTGATGCAATTCAACGTGAGAAAATGTGAGGTCTTGCACTTTGGAAAAAAGAATCCAAGCATAGACTACTTTCTAAACGGTGAGAAAATTCATAATGCCAAAGTACAAAGGGATCTGGGAGTGCTAGTCGAGGATTCCCTAAAGGTAAACATGCAGGTTGAATCCGTGATTAAGAAAGCAAATGCAATGTTGTCATTTATCTCAAGAGGGTTGGAATATAAAAGCAGCGATGTGCTACTGAGCCTTTATAAGGCTCTGGTTAGGCCCCATTTGGAGTACTGTGTCCAGTGCCCCACATCTCAGGAAGGAAACTGGCACTGGAGCGTGTCCAGCGGAGATTCACACGGATGATCCCTGGAATGGCGGGTCTAACATATGAGGAACGGCTGAGGATCCTGGGATTGTATTCATTGGAGTTTAGAAGGTTAAGGGGAGATCTAATAGAAACTTACAAGATAATACATGGCTTACAAAGGGTGGACGCAAATAAACTGTTTCCGTTAGGCGAGGAGACGAGGACCCGTGGGCACAGCCTTAGAATTAGAGGGGGTAAATTCAGAACAGAAATGCGGAGACATTTCTTCAGCCAGAGAGTGGTGGGCCTGTGGAATTCATTGCCGCGGAGTGCAGTGGAGGCCGGGACGCTAAATGGCTTCAAGGCAGAGATAGATAAATTCTTGATGTCGCGAGGAATTAAGGGCTACGGGGAGAATGCTGGTAGGTGGAGTTGAAATGCCCATCAGCCATGATTGAATGGCGGAGTGGACTCTATGGGCCGAATGGCCTTACTTCCACTCCTATGTCTTATGGTCTTATGGTCTCTGTTCCAGCTACTACACTGCTCGTCCTGGTTCCCCGGATCACACGGAACCTGGCAGCTGGTAAGTGTTGAGGACGGTTGAATGGGCTGCAATGCTTTTCCAGCACCGCTTGTGGACCAGGAGGAGCAGGAGAATATCCATACCACCCTGACTTGCCAAGATACCTTGTTAACCTCCGGTGTGCTCATACACAGCTCCAATCTTGTGATTAAATGGCCCCTTGATCTGCAGTCCCATCCACCACTGCCTTCCCATGGACACGCCCACCAACAGCACCTCAGGGAAACTCGGTCATCCAGGTTTGCCAATCACTCAGCAGACTCCCTCCCCTTCACGACCTCCTCATAAACATCAGGATCTGCATGTATCAGTAAAGATTCTTCAATGTGATTAATTAAGATCACAGTTCCCAGATCTCTTGTAGAAGGCACAGTGATGCTTTAGATTCCTCGTTACCACAAATTCCAGCGCAGAAATTCTCAGAAAGCTTGCAGGCAAGTCTATGTGTAATAAATTCAAATCTCTGGGTTTAAAAAGAGGTTCTCTAACACTACAAGCTGGAACAATTCATCCACCTCATTGTTATTAGTTCTTACTACCAGCATGGCATAAATGCTGGCACAGTTGTGCTCACAGCCAGTATGCCCTTGAATGGGATTGTGACCTTTGTGATTTCTGCACAAACCTGGGCTTGCACTTTTGTCAGTCCTAGAAGGGAATACTGCATTGTCAGAGATTCTTTCTTTTAGATGAGATGATAAGCAAAGTGCCTGCCTGTGCTCAAGCGGATATAATTGATCCCACTGCACAAGTCAAATAAAACAAGAGAATTTTCACAGTGTGCTGTGAGGAGGATGCAAAGAGGCTGGAGAGTGATTTGGACAGGCTGGCTGATGGGCAAATCCTTGGCAAATGCAACATAATGTGGGTAGATGTGAGGTTATCCACTTAGGTGGCAAAAACAGGAAGGCAGATTATTATCTGAATGGTGGCAGTTTAGGAAAAGGGGAAGTGCAACAATATCTTGTACGTTCATAGAATTTACAGTGCAGAAGGAGGCCATTCAGCTCATCGAGTCTGCACTGGCTCTTTGAAAGAGCACCCTACCGAAGCCCACACCTCCACCCTATCCCCATAACCCAGTAACCCCACCCAACACTAAGGGCAAATTTGGACACTAAGGGCAATTTAGCATGGCCAATCCACCTAACCTGCACATCTTTGGACTGTGGGAGGAAACCGGAGCACCCGGAAGAAACCCACGCACACACGGGGAGAACGTGCAGACTCTGCACAGTGACCCAAGCCGGGAATCGAACCTGGGACCCTGGAGCTGTGAAGCAATTGTGCTAACCACCATGCTACCGTGCACATTGGACTTTCCAACTCATTGGAGTTTCCAAGAATGAGAGGGGATCTCATAGAAACATAAAATCCTGATGGGACTGGACAGGCTAGATGCGGGAAGAAAGTTCCTGATGTTGGGACATCCAGAACTAGGTATCACAGCTTAAGAATAGGGAGTAAGCCATTCAGGACTGAGATGAGGAAGAACAACTTCTCTCAGAGAGTTGTGAACTTATGGAATTCTCTACGACAGAAAGCTGTTGGGGCCAGTTCATTGGATATAATCAAGAGGAAACTAGGCGTGGTCCTTGCAGCTAAAGGGATCAAGGGGTATGGAGAGAAAGCGGGAGTGGAATACTGAATTTGCATGATCAGTCATAATCATATTGAATGGTGGTGCAGGCTCGAGGGGCCGAATGGCCTGCTCCTGCACCTATATTCTATGCTTCTATATCCTGGCCAATATTCATCCTTTTACTAGCACCACCATAAAACAAATAACTTTGCTATCATTGCTGTGTGTGGAATCTTATTGTACACAAATAGGCTTCTATATTTACCTTAGAAACACTGACCATTCATCCAGAGAAATGAACTGGCTGTTAAGTACTTGGGGACGTCCAGAGGCCACTATATCAAATGCAAGTTCAACTATCACAACTTCTTATTTCTGTCACTGTCTCGTATGCAGTCTCTTTGAGGATTCAAATATTAGCATACATGTGCAGAGCTTCATCCCTCTGGTAAATTGCCAATGCTCAGACAGAGTGCTGAAGGTTTCTTCTTAACAGGAAAAAAACCTGAAAAGCTACATTAAAAAAAAAGATCATAAGACCATAAGATAGAAGAGCAGAATTAGGCCACTTAGCCCATTGAGTCTGCTCCACCATTCAATTGTGGCTGATATTTTCTCATCCCCATTCTCCTGCCTTCTCCCCATAACCCCTGATCCCCTTATTAATCTAGAACCTATCTATCTCTGCCTTAAAGACTCAGTGATTTGGCCTCCACAGCCTTCTGCAGCAAAGAGTTCCACAGATTCACCACCCTCTGGCTGAAGAAATTCCTCCTACTCTGTTTTAAAAGATCGTCCCTTTAGTCTGAGATGGCGTCCTCTGGTTCTAGTTTCTCCGATAAGTGGAAACATCCTCTCCATGTCCATTCTATCCAGGCCTCGCAGTATCCTGTAAGTTTCAATAAGATCCCCCCTCATCCTTCTAAACTCCAACGAGTACGAAAAGCTGGGCACTTTTGCAAAATCTGCAGTTATACTGCACCTAATGCAAGAACAAACACAAACTGAGGTAAACTGACCTGAAGTGGCAGCTCGAGATCTCAAATCATTTCGCTTTACTGCCCCCTAAGCTATACTGTCTTGTGTTTTCAAACGCAGGGAACCACTTTATGTTAGTGCAACAATGGCAGTGGATAAACTTTGCATCAAGATCCTTATCAAATCTATCACCTTCTGAGACGTAATTCCCTTTCTCCTTAGCAGTTACAATTATAATTAAGGAAGGAAAATGGATTACTTACCAAGTAATACCACTGAACAAATTTCTGCAGCTGCAATCAATTCACAACAAATCTCTCCTACTCCTAATCAATCCAATACAAATCCCTACATTCGGCACATCCCTGCTAATTTGTTATGTTTCGGGGGGATTTAGGGCTTTATTTGCATTAGAGGAGATTTTGAGTTGAAAGTGCTGTTGCCTGGTGTTTTATGAAGAATTGAAGAAAATGATCCTTTTCCAATCAATCCCAACCAGTAACGTTTGCAAATGCTTGAGGATTCCGCTAAGTAGCAGCTTTGTAGCTGGATTCCAAATTCAACTTGCCTGAGCCATTCTCCGGTATTGACTCCTTGTCGTTTTATGTTTAAGGCAGTTTCTGGGATAAGTTTTATTTTAAAATCGAAATTTTAAAATCAGGTTTCACTTCTGTGAAAGGGCGAGTGATTGTGATAAAATGAAAGCTGTGTTAACTTACTGCACTCTGCCACTGTATATCAAAAGTTTATCAAAAATATGATTCACTCACAGATCCCATGCCCCAGCCAAAGTGGTGGTTTTGACAACTGGTTGATTTGATCTCCAGACAGTTGGATTTGGGTTTCAATTCCATCACAAACATGCCGTCTGATTTATTCAGATAAGGTTTTGATTGGCAAGTAGTCTTGAATTTAACAGACAGTTCTATACATTAGCGAAGCCCTGACAGCTGCTTTGCTGGTATTGATTTGTAAACTCCAGGCTGATAAATGTTTCATCCGGAACTATCAGAAATAACCCGTTTGTGATTTCTGAAAACCAATAATTATGATACATAACTTGTATAGTTAGTGAGAAAAGGCCGCTCAAACCTGTTCCACCTTTCAATATGATCAAGGCTGATCTTCGGCTTGAACACCACTTTCTTGCCTTCTGATCACAACCCTTGATTCCCTCTGGCCAAAGATCTTTCTATCTCAGCCATCAATATACACAACAACGAAGCATCCACAAGCCTCTGAGGTAGCAAATTCCAAAGATTCACAACACGTTGAACAAAGAAATTTCTCCTTACGTCAATCCTAAATTATCGACCCCCTTCTCCGGAGATTGTGATCATATGCTCTAAATTCCCAAGCCAGGTGAAACCACCTCTCATTGTCTACCCTGTGAACTCCCTCCAGAATCTTATATGTTTCAGTGAGATCCCCTCTCGTTCTTCTGAACCTCAGAGGGTGAAGGCCCAGTTTACTCAGCCCCTCATCACAGGGCAACCCTCTTGCCAACTCGGGCCAATCGAGTAAACCTTCACAGTACCAGCTCCAAGGCAAGTATACCTATCCTTAGATATGGAGATCAAAACTACATGCAGTACTCCAGAGGTGGTCTCTTCAAAGCCTAATATAATTGTATCAAAATCTCCCAATTCTTTTATTGCAAACTGTAGGCATTAAAAGCCAACATACCATTTGCCTTCCTAATTTCGTTCTAACCTTTTGTAAACTTTTAAGATGGTAATGGTGAGCCAACTGCGTGACAACTGAGTAGCTTTCCAGGCTATTCAGAGGGTCGTAAGCATCAGCCACACTGCGAACATTCTGGGTCATATATAGGGCTAATCAGAAAATGACAGAAGGGTTTCATTATAGCCATCATCATTATCAACGATTTGCAACTACATTGAATCTTCAACCTTATAACACTTGGCAGGAGCATGATAAAACAAAATCTGACACCCAGCCACAGGCAATATGAGGCTAGATGGGCACAAGGTTGGTCAAAGGGGTCTTTTTTAAGCAGTGCCTTAAATGTGGAAAGCAAACTAAAGAGACCAAGATGTTTAGAGAGAGAATTCTAGTCCTTCGGGCCTAGGCGGCATTGTTGCCAATTGAGGAGCAATTTAAATTGGAGATGCTCAAGGTGCCAGAATTAGGTAGAAATATAGCAACACAGAAAATAGGAGCAAGCGTAGGCCATTAAGCCCTTTGAGCCTGCTCCGCAGTGCATTATGATCATCCAACTCAGTAACCTGTTCCCACTTTCCCCCATATACTTTGATTCCTTTACCCCCAGGAGCTATATCTAACTCCTTTGTCAAAACAGACAATGTTCTGGTCTCAGCTGCTTTCTGTCATAGAGAAATCCACAGGCTGATTGAAGAACTTTCTCCTCATCTTAGTCCTAATGGTTTATCCCGTATCCTGAGGCTGCGACTTCTGGTTCTGGACTGTTGTCCCGCCATCGGGAACATCCTTCCTGCATCTACCCTGTCTACCCTGAATCTACTCTAGACTTGTAACTGCTGGAGTTTAGAAGAGTAAGAGGCAAACTGATTGAGATATATAAGATTCTGAGGGGTCTTGATAGGGTGGCTGTCGAAAGGTGTTTCCTCTTGTTGGGAAATCTGGAACTGGAGGTTACTGTTTAAAAATAAGGAGTCATCCATTTAAGACAAGAATGCAAAGAATTTTTTTCTCTCGGGGGTAGTGAGTCTTTGGAACCCCCTTCCTCAAAAGGCAGTGGAAGCAGAGTTCTTGAATGTTTTCAAGGCAGTCGTGATAGATCCTTGATAAACAAGGGGGTGAAAGGTATTGGAAGTAGGCAGTAGATTACAGTCAGATCAACCACGATCTTATTGGCAGGGCAGGCTTGAAGGCCTAGTGGTCTACTCCCATCCCTTACTCAGGTGCTCGGATGAAAGGCATTAACAGAAAACTGGGTGTTCTGGTAATAATTTCAATTGTTAACCTTATTGAAATTATTGTAGTCAAATGTATTTTCACATCAAGGAAGTGTTGTCACTTTCAAGAAAGAATTCGATAATTATTTTTAGATATTTTATGTATCCAGTGAGTTATAGGTTGAAATCTAATCAACATATTTAGGTATTTTATAAAAAGAGTACGGGCACAATCTAGCAGCCACATTGCACCTGGCGTGGATCTATGCGAGATGGTTAGATAGTGGGAGAGGCTGAAATCAGGATCCACACCAGGCACTGATCGGTTTCCGATCTAACTTGCCCACTCCTGTTGGCGGGATCCTGATCCTGCTGAGACGTGACGAGAAACTAATAATCACCAATTAAGGTCAATCTCCACATCATTAACAGGATAGATCCCCAATCAAACAGCCTCCCATGATCTAACCGCCTCCCTAGCCAACGATCATGCTGGCACCGTTTAGTACAGCTATCTCAAAGTCATCGCAATGGCTGCTATGGGGATCGGAGATGGTGAGTAGCTAGCTTCAAAACTGTGCAATCAACCCGGGGTCATTTTCAGCAGTCCAATGCACTGCCCAATGACAGCCCGAATGATCAGATAGGCACCTTTATATCGGGTCTTCACATCAGTCTCCGGCCTCTTTACTGGCATCATTAGCCAGGACCCCAGTGGGCACCCCTTATCATACCTGCTGATCCCAAGACGCACCGTTGTCAAGAGTGGGCAGGGAACTCGGGAGAGCTGGTGACCACTGTCGTCTCCCTGTCGGGAGGTTCTGGGTCGGACTCCAGTGCTCCCTCCCCCCGGACGGTGCCGTTGGGTCCTGGCGGGTCACCTTGGGATGGCTGGAGTGACCTCCAGTGGCTCCTGCATCATCTGGCTCTGGCGGGCCTGGCGGTTCCCCATTGTCTGCACCATGACATTGACGCCCTTAGCGATGCCACTCTGTGACCGAGCCATGCCCTGGAGTGCTTTGGCAATGTCCACCTGTGTCTGAGACACATTCCTCAGTGACTGGGACATGCTCTGGAGAGCCTTGGCAATGTCCACCTTAGACAGGGACATGGTCTGGAACGCCTCGGCAATGCCCACCTGAGACTGGGACATGTTCCGCAGCACATTGGCAAGGTCCACCTGTGCCAGGGGCATGTCCCCAGTGACTGGGACATGCTGTCAAGGTGCTCTGTCATGGTTGTCACTGACTGAACAACGGATTAACACAACCACTCATGGTCTGATGTGGTGCTCCAGGCTATCTACTGCAGTCGCCACCCCCTCCCCTCCCCCAAAGCATTTCCGGCGCCATCTCCTGTGCCCATAGACTTTGAGCCTCCTCCAATTGGGTATGGACCCACTGGAGTGTCACTGACATCCCCCTCTGAATCTCACAGCCACACCCTAGCTTCTGTATCAACTCTGTGATAACCTGGTCCAGAGGCTCAGCATCCGATTGCGATCCATTTAGGTCCTGGGATCCAGCAGACCTCTGACTGCTATCCCCCCTGGATGTTCTTAACTCCACCTGAAGTGCATCAGCAACTGTGTGGTGCTCACCAGATTGTGCCCAGATGTCTGCCCACTACATTCACCCACCGAGGTTTGTATCTCTGCGCTGGTGGAAGGTGGGGATGACAGCTGTAATGTCTCAATGGTGGCACCCTCAGAGCTCTCCTCCGACATGTTCTCTTGAAAGACGGGAGAGGGCATTATGTGATGCACGATTCATGCATCGGCAAAGGGGCAATGGAGGGGGGACAGGCATGGGTACAGCCGCTGGGCATCGGAGGAGTGTGTGTTGGTGGGTACTAGGGTGTGCTGGGGCACAGGACTGGTATTGTTCTGGGGGGGAGGCGGTGCAAACTGCCAGATCATTGAGGGTGGGTGGGAGGCAGGGGTGGCAGGCAGAACTAGTGCCAGGGGGCCAATGCCAACTCATCCATGCAGCCCAGTGGAGATCGTTGAGCTTCTTATGGGACTGGGTGGCAGTCCTGCTGGTTACACTCCCAGTGCTGACGGCCACTGCCACTGCCTCCCAGGCAGCATCGGCTGACCCTCCGACCCTCTCAGCGGAACAGGGTGTCCTGTCACGACTTCACCACATCCAGCAGTCTGGTCAGGTCAGCATCACCGAATCGTGGTGCAGGTCTCCTTGGTGGCATGGCTGTGCGCTGTCTGGGGTTTACTCATAGGGAACGGTTGAACAGCTCGTTAGCGGGGAGCTGCCAGGCGGGGCATAGCCATTTCCACCGTGAAGCCTGTGGGGCATCATTACTGGCGCTAATTGGCGTTAGATACCGGTCGCAGTATTGCCAAGTCGGCCATCAGGAAGCACCTGCCAATTCTCTCTCGTGACCGCATTTAGTGGTTCTCCCGTTAGATCGCGCCCTACATTTGGAGAGTGAGGCACAGGACTGAATTTGGTGAACTAATTCAGAAGGTTTGTACATGAAATAACAAACACCCAGAAGTGAATTGAAAATCTAATTAAAGAATGCAGAGAGTATTACAGATAGATTCGTGGTTACCCATGAGTGAATTTGAGGCTGGAATTTAATCAAGGGATTTAAATGGTTCATACATAGAATAATGAGTGTCTGAGAATTATTTACAAGCTATAATTACCAGTTTGACTGATTTGTACATGGAATAATGGTAGGTGAGAGCATTTTACAAATTATATACTTTAATTGAAAGGTTCTGATCGTTTATTTACACAATACATGATGATGACTATTTTCAGATTGAAATCTGTTTATACTGGAACCAATCTTTCATTTGAAAAGTCTATGGTAGAAAATGTTGGAACTATAAACATCCTCTGCCAGAGGTCAAAATAATTCATAAATCAGGTCAAAACTATACACACACAAACTGCTGCTATAATATCCATAACAATTGTTGCTCAAGCCACATGAGGTAGAAATATTAACAATATAACCTTTAAAATGAAAAGATAATGAATGGAGCCGTTCAATTAGGTTTTGATAAGGTAACACTAATGAGTTTTTTGCTTTTACCTCAATGTTGAAGTAATTTTTCCCAAACAGCAAAAGACGAGACACTAAATGTAGTACGTATGGAGCAGAGAGTGAGGGAGACACATTGTGGCGGCAAGTAGAAGAAGTAATGCCCTACAGAATGTATCCAACAACATCACAATGGTGGATGACATGACAATACCTGATGATTACTGGACGTAGCGATGCTTTCCCAACATAACCTTTCTGCAACCGCTTGCCAGTGGCTTGCCAGTCCAACATGACTGCCAGTGGCCCTTCACATCTCCCCATTGTTTTATCTCAGGAGATGAAGGACTGATATGAAAACAGAATACTCTGCAGATGCTGGAACATTGAAATAATAACAGAAAACGCTGGAAATAATCAGTGGTCTAAGCCGTGTCTGCGAAACGCAGTAGAGTTACTGGGTAGGATTTTCCAGCCCCTCCCGCTAGGATCTTCCGGTCCTGTGGAAGACGGCCCCTCACGGTGGGTTCCCCGGCGGCAGGGTGGGGAAGGCTCGCAAAAGCCCAAAGACTTTCAATCAGAACCCACCCCGCCAGTGTTATGTTCAATCAGAACCCACCCCGCCCATGTTACGTTCAATCAGAGCCCACCCCGCCAGCGTTACGTTCAATCAGAACCCACCCCGCCAGTGTTACGTTCAATCAGAGCCCGCCCCGCCAGCGTTACGTTCAATCAGAACCCACCCCGCCAGTGTTACGTTCAATCAGAACCCACCCCGCCAGTGTTACGTTCAATCAGAGCCCACCCCGCTAGCGTTATGTTCAATCAGAACCCACCCCGCCAGGATTACATTCAATCAGAACCCACCCCACCAGCGTTATGTTCAATCAGAACCCACCCCGCCAGCATTACATTCAATCAGAACCCACCCCACCAGTGTTACGTTCAATCAGAAGCCACCCTGCCAGCGTTACATTGTGAGACCGCTGCATCACTTTAGCCAGCCATGAGCTGAACGATAAAAAGAATAAGAACAAAGAAAAGTACAGCACAGGAAGAAACCCTTCGGCCCTCCAAACCTGTGCCGATCATAATGCCCTACTCAAAAATAAATCTGTCCTTACTAAGTCCGTGTCGCTCCATTTCCTCCCTATTCATATACCCATCCAAATGCCTCTGAAATGTTGCTAATGTGCCTGCCCGCCCTACATTGTCTGGCAGCGTGTTCCAGGCACCCACCACTTCCTGCATGAAAAACTCACCCTGCACATTGTTAAACGAATGGATGCTGTGGCATGAAGAGACAAAAGTCCAGCTCCTTTTCACAAATACCTTTATTTCACTTTAACAGACTCTGCACTAAACTCAATCATCATATCATCAGATCCAGAGTCCACCTGAAGCCCCTTTACATATCAATGCCAATCATTGAACACTTAACATATATGAGACAATCATTGAACACTTAACATAAATGAGACCACTAATTGCAATGTCTCTTAACCCATTACTTAACAGTCTCCCCTTCCTTGGAGAAAAAAAACAATTAGGTGAAAACAACATTTCAAGAAACTAAAATTTCAAGAAACTAAAACACACACCTGATTCGCCCTCCTTTTTTTTGTAGAAAAAAAAAATTCACAGAAACAGACGCCCTTCATTCACAATATCTAAAAGTTTCTGTGAACTGGCCCCTCTTTTCTTAAAACAGTCTGACAGTTGATAGCTACTGTCAACCCATTTAATTTTTGTTATTTCCCCTCTGTCCAACATCTGATTCAAACTTGCGATGTTTATCCGTAACCTCTTTTCATTGACACTTTTTGTAGAGTGCACATTTTCCCACAGGGATTTATTGTCAATGTGACAGTCAATAGGTATATTACCCAAATCCCCTAATCCCAAAATTTCTGTCAATATCTGATTTATATAAAAGGCCATATCCACCGCTGCCACTAAGCTTAACGTCTCAGCAGCCAAAGTGCTTTTGACCACTCTCCTTATTTTCTTTGTTTCCCACACAAGAGGGCAACATTTACCATTGTTCCCCAAAAGGAAAATTATAAAACCTCCTTCGCTTGAAACTCCATCACATAAATTTGCATAGGACACATCACTATAAACTATGAGTTTCAAATGCCTAGGATCACCTAAAACAGGGAACTTCAAAACACACTCCCGCATTTTTAGTTTGGCCAACACTTTATTTGCTCTTATTATGTCTTCCACTTTGGGATCATTCATCTTTGTACTCAACTCTAAAACATCAAAACTCACGTCCGGTTTAGGCTCTCTACCTAACCAGTTCAGTTGCCCAATTAAACTTCGCAGTTGCTCTTTTTCTATCTCCAAAACCATTGCATCTTTTTGTGAAACCCGGCCACGACTAATTGCTATTGGGCTGATGCTTTCCAAGTAAGATAGCTGACGTAAAGTTGCCCCGAACAGAGTCTGTCCAATTTCCAAACCAATATATTTAAATAAACCTGAAGCCTGACTTCCAACCCTGAATTCTTTCCTCAAACCAGAGATTACAATGGCTTCAAAATCACTAGTCCCACCCCACAAAAAATCATCAACATGCATCATGAAGATGCCAGCAAGATTTCCTTTATAATGCCAGTAAAACATTGCAGGATCTGCTTTCAACTGGCAACAGCCTAACTTTAACAAGACTGACCTTACCGAAAAGTACCACACTCTAGATGCATCATTTAATCCATATACACATTTGTTCAACTTCCACAGTACCCCTTCTGTGTTAGCTGCTTCTTTAGGAGGACGGAGAAAAATGTCTCTCTGGAGCTGATGCCCCTGCAAAAAGGCAGCTTTTATATCTATAGATTTGCATTCCCATGCCTTTGTGGCTAATAGAGCCAAGAAGATATTTCAAATAACCTTTCCTGCTGTAGGTGAATCTTAAGTCTTGATCGTCTAAGTTTTCTTCAAATCCCCTTGCCACAAGCCTGGCCTTTGCCTTATAAGTTCCATCTGGAAGAACCTTTTCTGTACAAATCCATCTGTGGGATAGAGCTTTTTGTCCCCTATCCGGTATTAGAATGAGAATTAGAACAGTACAGCACAGAACAGGCTCTTCGACCCTCGATGTTGTGCCGAGCAATGATCACTCTACTCAAGCCCATGTATACCTATACCAGTAACCCAACAACCCCCATTAACCTTATTTTTTTAGGACACTAAGGGCAATTTAGCCTGGCCAATCCACCTAACCCGCATATCTTTGGACTGTGGGAGGAAACCGGAGCACCCGGAGGAAACCCACGCACACACGGGGAGGATGTGCAGACTCCACACAGACAGTGACCCAGCCGGGAATCGAACCTGGGACCCTGGAGCTGTGAAGCATTTATGCTAACCACCATGCTACCGTGCTGCCCCATACAGTATACACGGTACTTCCGTGTATACCCCAAATTCACTCCAACTATGCAATTCTTGCTGTTTAGAATCTTTGATAACTTTTTCATCTAATTTATATGAAGCCACCAAAATCTCACGTGCATGTGGGCTTCTACTTCTATTAGTATTCGTAGTCTTACTCCTGTTCTGAGATCTTGATAAACTACGTCCCCTTTCCTACCTGGTATCTCGTTCTGTACTTCTACTGCTTGATCTTTCTCTTCTGTAGCGGGATGTCCTTTCAATAGTTCTCGACCTTTTCCTGCGAACCTGTTCACTATCTGATGTACTATCTGAACTGGCATTGCGTTTCTGTGCCCTCCATTTTTGAACTTTGTTTTCCCAATCCATTGTCTTAACTTCCTCCCCTGAATGCTTTACATTCAACTAATGATTATACTTTCCAGTGGCCTTCCCTGCTCTACTAATAACAGTTGCATCCTTCCATTGACTAGACCCTTCAGGCAAGTACGTCACTTTTGTACCAACCTTTGGCAGTTGCCCTTTCGGAAAAATGGCCTGATCTAATTTATCAGAAGTGTTGTGTTCCTCTACAGAAACCCTGTCTATATCAGTTAACTGGTCCTCATAGTTCTGTAACACATGCGTACCGGATGACTCTGGTTCCTCTTCATGTCTACCTGCTCTGTCTAAATTTTAAAATTTGTAATCGGTACCCATTATCCTTGATGAATGTACCCTAACAGTTTGATTACCATGTTGCAAAATAAATGTTTTGCCATCTATGCCTATGATCTTTCCTGGGCCTTTCCATTCATTAGAATTGTCTCTCTTATAGTATACCATGTCTCCTTGCTGAAAAACGGCATCTGATGGCCGTGCATTATGTCTTAAAGCTCTGCGAATTCTTTCGGAGACTTCTGCTTCCAAAAAACCTTTTCTATTGCTATGTAACGCGTTTAAATGTTCAGCAAAACCTGAGCTAATTGTAGTCCCTTCCCAAGCTGGAGGCTGGTCATCCAAAATGGAGGGAATTTTAGGATTTCTACCAAACACTAATTGATAAGGACTATAGCCCCCAACCATCTGCAATGAATTTTTTGCATGTACCGCCCATGCTAAAGCTGAATTTAGCGTGCAGTTTGGTCGATCTCCCAAAATTTTCCGAAGCACGTCATCGATAACAGCATGATTTCTTTCGCAGACACCATTACTAAATGGGCTTTCTGCAGCCGTGTTCATAACTCTGATATTCATGTTTTCACACATATCCCTAAACTCATCACTTGCAAATTCTCCCCCATTGTCCGTAAAGAATTTTGCTGGTGGACCCATTCCTGTCCAGATCCATTTTTCCACAATTTAATCCAAAATTACTCTCTTTTCTTTACTTCGTACAATCGTTGATTGACTAAATCTGGTTGCTAAATCTACAAAATGCAAAATAAATATATTATTTGCTTTATTCCAGATCTTAAGGTCCATGGCCACAATGTCATTAAAATCCCTGGCCAAAGGTAGGGTTACTATCGGTCGTGCTGGTGTCCTTCTGTACTTCCTGCAAACTTCACAGCGATCACTAACCTGTTCTATCAGCTTAGAATAGTCGTCATCCCTTACCCCTGCATCCTTTAATAAATTTTTCAGCCTCCGAGGAGACAGATGTGCAAATTGCCTATGCAGTTTTACTACAATAAGCTTTTTACCAGCTAAAGGCGCATTAACAACTGCCATTAACACATCCTTAACCACTCTACTTGAAACATTATTTGTCAATAATGGAATACAATAATGTCCCGACTGTGTAAATTGTAAGTCCACCGTCTTTCCAAAAACTGTTGCCTTATCCTGTTCCATATCCAGCTTCATGTGTGCTTTCTTCATCGACGGTCTGCTCAGAAGCAAAGGTATCTCACTTGATACAACATCCGTGCTAATAAAATGATTCACTCCAGCAATATTGCAAGGGATCACCACTCTTTTCAGTGACTTCAGAGTATTATCATCCCCAAACTTGTGGAACTTTTAAATTCCTTAACCTTGTTATGATTTTCAGCATCCAACGAGTCCAGATAACATTTTAACCAGTCAATTACACACACAGTAGATGTGCAGCCACTGTCCAATACAATTTACAGTTAAAAGATTCTGCAACCAACACCCTCATTGCCGGTGTAAAACAGCTTGTTAATAGGACAATGCCTTCTTTCTGGTCACTATCTTTTTCCTCTTCTGACTCTTCCGTGTCATGTGTCGCTTCAAATACTCTATCATAACGAGTTGGATAGTTGAAAGCATAATGGTATTGAGTCACATCGAAAACATCGATTGATCATGCCCCGTGCATTTCTGGGGTTCATCCTCCTATTGTAGGTTCTAACTGGGTTTCTGTCTTCATAATTTCCTTGTCTCGGTCTCATTTTATAGTCTTGAGACCTGTTCATAGCCGTACGATTTTGCCATCCTGTTAGTAGTGTATCTTCCATATTCTGCCTTATTGCATGCTGACCTATTTGGGTCATCAGAGCCATTGGAATTGAATGTTTCCCCAAAAACTTTTTTAAAGCTGTTGTCATCTGTTCGAATAAGGTATCGTTATCTGTAAACTGAACTCCTGTCAAAACCAAGAGCCTATCCATGTTGTTCACTCTAGCACAGTCAAGTAATTTAAAGGCCAACACAGACTGTGGAAATTCCAGCCTATGTTTCTGCAGCCTTTTATAAAGTCTGCCAAATTCCATTATATAGTCTTCCTTAGATAAATCCTCCATTTTCCGGAACTTATCAAAATCCGACCATGCTTCATACGCACTTAACAAGTCATCTTTCTTATAAATCTTATCCATATAAAGTAATAAAGTCGCCAGACCTTCTTCTGAGTCTAACTCTTCGAACTCCAGCTCAGAAAGCACTTTGTTTCGGATTTTACTGCCATATGGTAAAGAAAGAGCCAATGCCATACCTTGCTTTCTCTTTCCTAAAGCAGTCACCTTAGTCCACATAACTACCGCACTTCTCCATTGGTCGTATGATTCCCTTTCAGAAAATAAGGGAGGATAATCATATCCGGCCATCTTCGACCTGGGTTCAGCCATATATCCCCCTTTTTGTTTCACTCCTTGGTTTGATCTGGAAAAATTGTATCTTTCAACCCTTCACATTTACACAGCAACCGTCCTCTGCTACCAGTTGTTCAACGAATGGATGCTATGGTGTGAAGAGACAAAAGTCCAGCTCCTTTTCACAAACACCTTTATTTCATTTTAACAGACTCTGCACTAAACTCAATCATCACATCACCAGATCCGGAGTCCACCTGAAGCCCCTTTACATATCAGTGTCAATCATTGAACACTTAACATAAATGAGACAACTAATTGCAATGTCTCTTAACCCATTACTTAACACACATCTCCCTTAAATTTTCCCCCTCTCACCTTGAACCTGTGCCCCCTTGTAATCGACACTTCCACCCTTGGAGAAAGCTTCTGGCTATTCACCCTATCTATGCCTATCATAAATTTGGAGACCTCTATCAGATCTCCCCTCAGCCTCTGACTTTCCATGAAACCAATCCTAGTTTATTCAAGCTCACCTCATGGCCAACACCCTCAAAACCAGGCAACATCCTGGTGAACCTTCTTTGCATTCTTTCCAAAGCTTCCATGTCCTTTTGATAATGTGGAGACTAGAACTGCACGCAGTACAGCCTAACCGGGGTTTTATCTAGCTGAAACCCCGCCGGGTCGGGGAATCGCCGGGGGGGGGGGGGGGGGGGGGGGGGGGGGGGGGCGTGAATCCCGTCCCCGCCGGGTGCCAAATTCTCCGGCGTTGGAGATTTGGTGGGGTCAGGAATCGCGCCGCACCGGTCGGCGGGCTCCCTCCGGCAATTCTCCGACCCACAATGGCCCGATGTCCCGCCCATTCTATGCATGATTGGGGCCCACCAATTCACGGGCTGGCCTGTGCCGTGGGGGCACTCTATTCCTAAGCGCTGGTCAAGTAAGCCTCCGCGTTGGCCGGCGCGAAGGTGAACCCCACCTGCACATATGCGGGGATGACGTCAGCAACCGCTGATGCTCCCGCGCATGCGCAGACCCGCGCCAGCCAGCGGAGTCCCTTCGGCCCTGGCTGGCACAGCTCCAAAGGCCTTCCATGCCAACTGGCAGAGTGCAAACCACTCTGACACTGGTCCAGCCCCTGAAGGTGCGGAGGATTCTGCACCTTTGGGGCGGCCCGACACCAGAGTGGTTCCCGCCACTCCACTGCGCCATTTCTGCCAGCCCCGCCGATTCCCGGAAAATCCTGCCCATGATTTCCCAACTCCTGTACCCGGCTGATGAATGCAAGCATGCCATTTGCCTTCTTAATCACCTTGACCACCTGTGTTGCCACCTTTAGGGAACTGCCGACCTGCACACCGAGATACCCCTGTATGTTAATGCTCCTAAGGGTTCTGCCATTTACAGTATAATTCATTCCTAGATTTGTTCCTCCAAAATGCATCATCTCGCATTTGTCTGGATGAAAATCCATCTGCCATTTCTGTGCCCAAGTCTCCAATCTGTCTATATCCTGTTGTATCCTCTTACAATCCTTGACACTCCTCGACACTATCAGCAACTCCGCTAATCTTCATGTCATCCGCAAACTTACTAATCAGATCACCCACATTTTCCTCCAGATGATTATATATACTACAAACAGCAGAGGTCCCAGCGTTGATCCCTACGGAACACCACTAGCTACAAATCTCCAATCTGAAAAACACCCTTCCACCGCTGCTCTCTGTCTTCTATGACTAGTCCAGTTCTGTTTCCATTTAGCCAGCCCACTCCGAATCCCATGTGATTTTAGTTTTGTACCAATCTGCCATGTGGGACCTTATCAAAACCCTTACTAAAGACCACATAAACTACTTTCACAGCCTTTTCCTCATCAATTTTCTTTGTCACCTCTTCAAAAACCTCAATCAAGTTGATGAGACATGACCTTCCCCTTACAAAACCATGCTGCCTGTCACCAACTACTCCATCTTCCTCCAAATGTGAAGATATCCTGTCCCTCAGTATCTTTTCCAAAAACTTCCCCACCACTGATGTTAGGCTCACCGGCCTATAATTTTCTGGATTATTCCTGCTTCCTTTCTTAAACAAGGGAACAACATCAGCTATTCTCCTGTCAGGAACCTCGCCTCTGGGCAAAGAGGATGTGAAGATATCTGTTGAGGAGAAAGCTGCTGTTGGGACTGACGGCTTCCACGCTGGTTTTCCCGCCTGCTGTACAAACATTCCGAAAATGGGAAAGTTTCACCTAATGTCTCCATACATAGTCATGTATGAGTGGGAGGAACACCTATCTCTGGTCCTCTAAGATGGACTTTACCTGGAGGGTGTGGGATGGGAATACCATGTCCAGGCGAAGACCAGGTAAAGAACCTGTCTGTTGGCTTCGAGATGGAGGGAAGCACCTGCAGAGGACTTGTTCAATTAATGTATAACTTCAATTCATTCATACATTCCCTGAGGTGTCGATGAAATGAAATGACATGAAAATCCCTTATTGTCACAAGTAGGCTTCAAATGAAGTTACTGTGAAAAGCCCCTAGTCGCCACATTCCAGCGCCTGTTTGGGGAGGCTGGTACAGGAATTGAACCCGCGCTGCTGGGCTGCCATTGTCTGCTTTAAAGGCCAGCTATTTAACCCTGTGCTAAACGATGATGCACGTTGCAGCCAAACCTGCCTTTGTAATGGCACACATCTAGATGAACATAGGAACATTCAGCCCCTCGAGCCCACTCTGCCATTCAATGAGATCTTGGCTGATTTGTGGCCTAACTTCATATACCTGACTTTAGCCCTCAATACCTTTGCTTAACAGAAAATTAACAACTGATCGAGTATCACGGGCAGCACGGTAGCATAGTGGTTAGCACAGTTGCTTCACAGCTCCAGGGTCCCAGGTTCGATTCCCAGCTGGGTCACTGTCTGTGCGGAGTCTGCACGTTCTCCTCGTGTCTGCGTGCGTTTCTTACGGGTGCTCCGGTTTCTTCCCACAGTCCAAAGATGTGCAGGTCAGGTGGATTAGCCATGCAAATTGCCCTTTGTGTCCAAAAAGGTTAAGTGGGGGTTACTGGATTACGGGGACAGGGTAGATACGTGGGCTTGAGTCGGGTGCTCTTTGTAAGGGCCGGTGCAGACTGGATGGGCCAAATGGCCTCCTTCTGCACTGTAAATTCTATGATCAATTGCCGTTTGTGGAAGAGAGTTCCAAACCTCTACCACCCTTTATGTGTAGAAGCGTTTCCTAACGTCTCTCCTGAATGGTCTGGCTCTAAGTTTTAGACTATGCCTCCTGGTTTTAGAATTTCCAACCAGTGGAAACAATTTATCTTTACCTACCTTGTCATTTCCTGTTAACACCTTGAAGACTTCGATCAGATCACCCATAACCTTTTAAATTCTAGAGAAAGCAGGTCTAATTGGTATAATCTCTCCTCATAACCTAATCTCTGAAGTCCAGGTATAATTCTTGTAAAACTACGTTTGCGCTCCCTAAAAGGCCAAAATATCCTTCCTAAGGCGTGGTGCCCAGGTCTGCTCGCAATACTCCAAGTGGGGTGTAAACAAGGTTTTATAAAGCTGCAGCACAACTTCTGTGCCCTAATACTCCAGTCCTCTAGATACAGGAGAAGAGGGCCCATTGCTGTTGGGCTCAGGGACAAGAGGAACAAGGGCCTGAGCAGTAAGAGACAGCAAGGCCTCTGCAAGGTCAAGAGGCTGTCAAACGTGGACCATTGCAATGGTGAGAAATTGCCCGACCATGGGTTTTTCGCCTGCAATGGTCTTATGCAGATATAAGCGAAAGGTGCAATCGGATGTCTCCGTCTGTGATTGTTCACATCTGCCAGCTCGTCCAGTAGGACCTGCAGCACCAAGGACTCTGTAGGTGTCGTGCAGAGTTCCTGGCCTGCAGTGAGTGAATGTGTGTCCAGGTACTCTCTAAATATGGTACCAGGACCTTCGGCCCCATGAAGTAATGGTGGAGTGGACTTGTTGTCCACCCTTCCATAAGATTCTCTGAGCTCCTCGCTGATGAATAATTAATGAGCTGATAAAAAAAGGATTGAGCGTGTTCACCCAGCCCGTTACCCGCCAGGAATTATACCAATTTCCCAACGTGCGTCTGGACTTGGGGCAGAATCATCTCTGATATTGGCAAAGTTCATTGTCATGCGGGAAAAGCGGGGTTGAGCCTACCAACGACAATGCCAGCTTTTTCCAGCATATCGTTCGGCACTTGGTAGAAAAAATTGGTAGGCACAGGTTCCATAACATATCACCTG
Organism: Scyliorhinus canicula; assembly: GCF_902713615.1. Classification (NCBI taxonomy): domain Eukaryota; kingdom Metazoa; phylum Chordata; class Chondrichthyes; order Carcharhiniformes; family Scyliorhinidae; genus Scyliorhinus; species Scyliorhinus canicula. Next base: position 31,714,779 of record NC_052164.1, read on the forward strand.
TGAGCGGCCTGATTCAACCAACCCGCCAGCACATCAGCAAGCATTGCCCACATTTAAAGGCTGTCCTTGCACACAAAAGCCACATTTCAGAGTCCGCATCGACTCCCCACCCGACTCAATCCATGTTCTCTCCGATTAACCCTCTCTCTCCCTGAAGGTGTGGAGACTCTCCATGAGCACTGGGCTCACCTCCATGTTCTCCTTGGAGTTCCGCTCACCAGTTGCACGCATTTTGAAAGCAATCTTACATCATGCCATCACGCCGTTGTGAATGCATTATTTGATATGCCGGTATGATTCTAGCATATGGGCCCAATAATGATATGTTAATATATTACAATGAGGTTCCTGACTTTGAATGGTGGGAAATGTAGCCTGCCACTGACGTGGGGAATGCATCCTGCATTTACGTTGACGTGAAACGTGACTAAGGCCTTTTCACAATACTTTCTGCTCTTATCGTCAAACCCGCCCATTGCGAACAGCAGCAGAAAATCCCAGCCTTACTCTCCAGAATGGAAAATTCCTCCCACTAGCATAATAAAGTTTCTGGAAAATAAAAGTAAACTGGACAGCAACTTCCTGACTGCTGCATCTAACTGCGCATTTGCAGACGGTGGAAACTACTGTCTCATTTACCACATAATAATAGTTAAGTGCTATCATCCTCATTGCTATTCCTATCACTAAACCTGAACCGTGATCAGGACCTCCAATGTTATTTTCTGTGGCTGTCACCATTAATTCCTCAATCCACCCACAAACGATGACAGTATAGATTCAGAGGAACACAGTACACAATTATTTGAAATGCTGCACTGTTTAGCTGACGTTTAGCTGGTGGTTAATCGTGTTTTCTAACTTCTTAAGGAGTTTGTGGTTACTGTACAGGCCTATGAAAGCTTCTAAGTAGCTTCTGGCAAACCATTTGTTTTTACATGAGGTTCATTCTGCCAATTCCACTTTGGCGAGGGGAAGAAGAGATGCATGGTGCGGACACGATGGGGCGAAGGGACTCTTTCTGTGCTGTTTAAAGAAAGTGCAACAGGCTATTGGGCTAATCTAGGGCGACACTTCATAAAGAACATGTGAACTCGGAGCTTGAACAGGGCGTACAGCCCCTTGAGCCTGGAAGAAATTCAATAAAATCAAGGCCGAGCTTTTACATCAACTCCACTTAATGGACCCTCTCTATATCCCTTAATTCCCTTAGTGTCCAAACATCTATTGATCTCAGTCTTGATGATTGAGCAGCCGCTGCCCTCTGGGGTAGAAAACCACAGAGACTCACAACCCTCTGAATGAAGAGATTTTTCCTTATCTCAATCTGAATCTTTGAATCCTGAGATTATGGCCTAGATTTTCACTCTGGAGTCAAGTAGCTGGTGTTGGGAAATTTACCAGCTCACCCTGCCTGTCTCAGGAGAAAATATCCCAAGTGGCAGGATCCTCGTTTGCCAGATGAAGTCGGGATTGGAAATGGCAGGGGGCAAATGAGTGCCAAGGCGTGCTGTTTAAAAGTTCCGATTCCAGTTCTCTGGGAGTTAGTCCCTGTTGTTTGCTTATGGGTTAGACACCCTAAGGGCAGCATGTGGTGCAGTGGTTAGCATTGGGACTGCGGCGTTGAGGACCCGGATTTGAATCCCAGCCCTGGGTCACTGTGCGTGTGGAGTTTGCACATTTTCCCTGTGTCTGCGTGGGTTTCACCCTCACACCCCAAAGATGTGCAGGCTAGGTGAATTGGCCAAGCTAAATTGCCCCTTAATTGGAAAAAAAATAATTGGGTACTCTAAATTAAAAAAAAAAGAAAATGTTTTAGACCCTCTAGTCTTCACCTCTTACACCCCCCTCCAACCAATCCCCATGCCCTGTTCATGCCAACTCACAGAAAAAGGTGTTCCAACACATCCATCCCAATAGCCCCTTATAGGCCCCATGCCACGTTAATGCCATTACATCCTCCAATCCTCCCAGTGTTCACCAACTCACACCTCGGAAGATATGTTGAGTTAAAGTTCCAGGTAGTTTCAATATATATAGATGTATGTTTTTTTTAAATAATGTATAGGCATGTGCTCATTACAATCTTCAAGTTGGGCAAAAACCTAAAATGGCTGAATCTATGGTGTCTGTGATCATAAACAATAGGGGTTTCCTGGCAGTTTCGGGGAAACCGGCACATCTTTGTCCCTGAAGAGTCACTAATGACCCCCTGTGTGCTGCACAAACCAAATTTGAAGTGAGTTATACAAAGGTCATCTGCATTTCATAATCCAGTTTGGCCAGTGGGAATCTACGTGTCTCTCAACAGAAAGGGTCCTACACCCTTTCTTTTAATTCTTAATGTTTGAGACATTTCACAGTTTCAGTGTCTCAAATGAGGAACACCCATGCTTTGTGGAGATGTGCGAGTCCTGTGTCATGGCCTCTGGTTTGCGGAACTTGTAACATTGCCTTGCTGAACTGCAAAGTCCCAGTATGGCGTTTACCATCTAACTAGCAGCCTCATAGACATGGAGCTCTGGTCTAGGTTAGACACCTGGTCCCATCTACATTGCTTCGACTGGAAATCCTGTACCATCGACAACTGATTCATCTCTGCAGGCCTATCTCATCATGTAAAATCAACACCATAGGAAAAGTGAATTATCCAGCATCATTGGATTTGATTCTGGACTCTGGAGCCCACGTGAAACACTGTGTGCAGTTTTCGCACCACGTTATGCCTGGCATCGATCTGGGACAGGCCAAGTGGGAGAGGCCCCATATTGGGCTTTGCGCTGGGCACGAAACTTCACGCAAACCACCTGGTTCAAGATGCCCATCGCAATCTGGATGACACCCATGCTGGGCTTGATCCAGATAATTATATTTAAATGAGTTATTAGACTACTTTGAAAATGCACGGCCTATTTGAGTCTGCATTCTACTGGTGCCTGGGAGTCACTGACCGCACCAGCAAGGCTTTGCTCGGGCACTGATTAGTACTGGTTTCCACAAGCAGAGAGCTGGCACAATGGCCTCTCTGGGAGTCTCGGAGACCTTTGGAGCCCCTGGTTGGTCATTAACAGGCCAGGGCAGTACCCTGGCATGCCCCCTGGAACTTGGGCATCCTGACATTGCCAAGCAGGCACCCTGGCAGTGCCAACCTGGCACTACTAGGGTGCCAGGCTGGCACTGCAAAGGGTCAGGACCTGAGGGGGCCATCCCCACAAAAGTGGGTGGGAAGGGTATGAATAATGGGGGATGAAGGCCGGGTATGAAGGACCTTCATAAAGGTTGAGGAAGTGAAGCAGGATTCCTGAAAGGGGGAATTCCTTAAAGGGGGGGGGGGGGGGGGGGGGGGGGGGGAAGGGTGGTGGGGCATGAATGGCACAGCCCAAACGAACCCATAGTGGGGCAGAGGGGGTTAATGCCCAATTGATTATTGCTATTCTCAGTAGCTGTACTTCTGCTTCATAATCATTTACCGCTTGTTTGTGGCCACCAGTCAATTCGTTTTTGATAAAGGCACAATTAATAAGCATTAAACATCATCAGTTACAACATTTGTTCAGTTAGCGGGCTCACTCCATTCAGCATAAGCTTTATTATTACAATTTCATTGGCATTTATTTTGTATTGTGCACTTTCAGCATTCTGCAGTACTTTAATTAGTCTACTTCCAATACAGTGTTTTACAACATAGCGATAAAATTTGGCTGTGTCCTCTGTATAATATAACTTGCTGTCAAAAAGCCAGATTGGTTTCCTATCCTTGTATTTGTTATTAGTGACTATATAATTCAAAATCTTGAATCTACCAGTTTGCAGCGTTACACCATAAAAGTGCAATATTTCAAAAAGTATGAACTGTCTTTACAACAAAGAAAATTGTGAGAGAATCCAACAAATACCACCTGTAAACCATGCCAATTGACCCAAACGTTTCACTCCTACTGGTAATTAATAACCAGCTCTATTCAATGGACAGGTCAGGAAATCAATGGTCAGAACCATCTCAAAACATCAGTCAACAAATACCTTCATATTACGTAATTGTGAAAAAAAATGACATTGTTAGTTTAGATTTACGGGCGGCATAGTGGTTAGCATTGTCGCTTCACAGCTTCACGGTCCCAGGTTCGATTTCCGGCTTGGGTCACTGTGCGGAGTCTGCATGTTCTCCTCAAGTCTGCGTGGGTTTCATCCGGGAGCTTCGGTTTCCTCCCACAGTCCAAAGATGTGCAGGTTAGGGGATTGGCCTTAGTGTCCAAAGGGGTTGGGTGAGGTTGCTGGGTTATGGGCATGGGGCGGAGGTTTGGGCTTAATAGGGTGCTCTTTCCAAGGATCGGATGGCCTCCTTCTGCACTGTAAATTCTATGTCCATGTCTATGTATGTAAGAAAATTATGTTTTTCCCACAACAAAATTCTCTTCACCCTGAACCAGGTGGCTTGAGTTTGCTATGTCTTAGTCTTTAGGGTTATAGATCCCATTGACAAATGTTGTGCGAGAGAGAGAAGAGCTGGAGTTTCCACACTTCTCACTTTAGGGCATAAGTCAAAAATCCTCCCCTTTATCATTTCGATATAAGTTGTTGAGATGAAGAGGTTTTGGAGAGAAAATCCAATATTGTTTGGAAAGCATTAGAGTCTTGGAAATATTATTGGATGTATCAGTGTTGCGTAGCCTAACCAGAAGTCTGTACAAAAGTTGGGGGAAAAAAACCCACAACAATGTTAAACTTCTCATTGTTTGTCCTGAGCTAGTTCTAATCGCCTAGTTATCGAAGATGAATCTCCCTGATATTTTTCCCCAAATTGGTCTTGTTTTTTTAAGCTGGCTTTTCCTCTTTCTCAATAGACCACAGGGTTTCAGTGGGATAAAGAGAGTAAAGACTGCAAATCACCAAGTATCACTATTATGTGGGATATGCTGTATAGACCAAAGGGTCTTTTCCTGTCTGTCACTGTTTGTCCATCAGTGCATAGGGGTCGGATCTTTCAATGTTAGGAAGATCTGCAATATTTTTAAACGTTTATATTGTTTCAGCAAATTCCCTAATTGCTGCAGTTACGCTGCTGTGAGACTCCAGGAAACTTTAGAATCAGAGTTCCAAATGCAAGACTGTGGGTGGGATTTTCCCACATCGCATGACTCACTCGACTCACGGCGCACAGTTAGATCTGGATCACGTCCAGGTATTTAAACATCCGGATACCATATTAATCCAATGCCAGAGAGTCAACGGCCGCGCCACCGAGGCCTTAACCGGGTGCCGTTTAGCACTGGATTCCACAAACATGGTTCAGGCACGGTAGCACCTCCAGAGGTCCGCAGGCCTTTACAGTTCCCAGATGGTCAGGGACAGGGCACATAAGCACTCTGGCACTCGAACCGGCACCTGGGCACTGCCAGCCTGGCACCTTGGCTGTGCCACCTTATGGCCTGCGAGCATTGCCATGGTGCCAAGGTGCCAGGTTGGCCAAAGGACAGGGCCTTGCGGCTAGGCCTATGAAAGGAGGGGTGAGGGTGGATTTAATGGGGGTGAAGGGGGGTTCTGAAAGCAGAGGGGGGGCCTGAAAAGGTGGGCGGGTTGCAGAGATCGAGGCAGCGTTTCAAAATGGTGCCCCGATCTGTGTGGAGCTGGTCTGCTGGCAAACCCAGCTCCCCAGTGCAGGGAACCTTTCCATGTGTGGCCTCACGGGGAGAAACTACCCGAGGCCCAAAAAAACAGCTCAGTGCCATGAATAGTGGTGGCAATCTCGGTACGACAGCCGCCCAAGAAACACCCCGCCAAAGGCGCCCAAAACCAGACTTGGAAATGTTTACAGTGGCTGCTGCCCTATGTACAAGAAATGCATGAAAAATATGTTAGCACTAATTTATTATTTGTTTGTCAAATTTTGTTGGTGATTCTGATGGTCACTGCAGTTTTCGGGCTGGTTTGGCTCAGTTGGCTGCACAGCTGGTTTGTGATGCAGAGCAAGGACAACAGCATGGGTTCAATTCCTGTACCGGCTGAGGTTGTCCATGAAGGCCTTCTCAATCTTGCCCCTCGTCTGAGATTTGATGATCATCAGATTAAATCGTCACCAGTCAGCTGTCACCCTCTAAGGGGCAAGCAGACTATGGTGGCTTATACAGCCAAATACACAGATTTACCAAGATTGTGAGGCACTCACATAGATATGTACAAACTTGAACATAAAGGTACTCAGATCATAGAATTTACAGTGCAGAAGGAGGCCATTTGGCCCATTGAGTCTGCAGCGGCCCTTGGAAAGAGCACCCTACTTCAGCCCACATCTCTACCCTATCCCTGTAACCCCATCTAACCTAAGGGCAATTTATCATGGCCAATCCACCTAACCTGCACATCTTTGGACTGTGGGAGGAAACCGGAGCACCCGGAGGAAACCAACGCACACACGGAGAGAACATGCAAACTCCACACAGACTGTGACACAAGCCAGGAATCGAACCTGGGACCCTGGAGCTGTGAAGTCATAATGCTAACCACTATGCTACCATGCTGCCCAATACATCCAAACTGAGAAGGACACAAACTAAACCTGTAATTGATAATGTGGAAAGATGTGTCATTTGAAACATGGAAGTCTGGCAATAGTTGGTCTGAGAGAAACATGAGAGAATGTAGGGAAAGATCCCACAAAGGGTTAACAGCAGCTGCAAAGAGCAGGATTATAAAATGCAGATTCCTTCTCCCAAACAGGATCTTTGTAGGAAGCTAAAAACAATGGTTCACACCTTCATTGAAATCAACTATCTTAGTAAGCATCTGGAAAAGCATGGATGAGGGTTTCAGTTGAGCTAGGTGATAAATGTAAACCTTTCAAGTTATAACCATGTGGATTTTAACATACAGCTAAAAGCAATGTTTCACACCTTCATTGAAATTAACTATCTTAGTAAGCAGTGAGGAAGGAAAGGATGAGGTTCAGTTGAATTTGGTGACAATATAGGTGTGAAATTCTGATAACACCAGGTAAATTAAAAGAAAATTAGAGACTATCAGTTTACGAGAAACATAATTTAAAGCAAAAATCAATGTCAAAATTATGAGCTGGGGACACAATTCGAAAATAAAACTATAGAAATGACAGGAACCAAACCAAAATTCACACCTCTATTGAAACCAAAGTATTTTTGAATATCACAAAGGAAACAATGTAATCACAGACCTGAGAGGTGAGGTCATGCCCAAAATGAATACTTAGTCATGTTAGAAAAAATAGATTAAAGGTACTTTTTACAATCAAAAGTGAAATAAAAGTTACTTTACAATAAAGCCATAAAAGCTAAATAACTGTTAGAAAGAGAATATTAACCCAGAGACAAGAGCAGGAACTACCAGAACTCAGAGAGAAGAGAGAAGCAGAGAAGGAACAAGAGAAGCAAGCAGAGTCAGCTTACAGTCAGTTCGGTCATGGGAAAGATAAGACATAGCAGCCGAGCTAAAATAGCTAATACATCTAAGGAAGACTAGAATTTAAAGAGGAAGCAGAGTCAGCTCAGAGATAGCCAGCAGAGTCAGCTCTCACAGCTCGGTACATTGGAAAGATAAGATATAGCAGCCGAGCTAAAACAGCTAATACATCTAAGGAAGACTAGAATTTAAAAAGGAGGCAGAGTCAGTTCAGAGTCAGCTCAGAGATAGCCAGCAGAGTCAGATCTCACAGCTTGGTACATGGAAAGATAGGACATAGCAACCAAGCTCACCAGCGAATATATCTAAAGAAGACCAGATTTTAAAAAGATTGATTGTCAAGTTGGGCCTGAAGGTCCCTTTAACCAACCAGAAGGATCCAGAAGCAAGATCTTTTACCTTTCTGTAAAGAAAGTGATTGTAGCTTTTAAAATAAAAAACATAATAATAAAATAATTTAATTTAACCAGAAACAGTGGTTATTCCAAAGTCTACATTACTTACTCAGCAATGCGGGACCCAGGATCAATGCTACTAAGTGGTAAGTAGATGAAATCTTTGGTGAAGTTATGGGTTATACCGGGGGATAACTTGAAAATATAGTTTGACCTGAATAGCACCCACCGAAGCCTGCATCGGACCGGTCAGGGAGTGAGAATCCCTGTTCACCATTTAGAATGTCGGCCCTTTTTGGTATGGGGGACTTCTAAGAATAGTGGTGAGTTTTCAACACCAAACCGTAGATGCGTCCTCACAAAAACGCAGTGGTGCACCGACATGTGGAAACACACATGCAAAGAGAGACAGATGGATATAAAACATGCATTCAAAGATGCACACACACACATACATATATGGAACATACAGATGAGGCAATTTGGACGTAGATATTTGTACACATAGCTGGTGGCAACCTGGACATCTGAGGATTCTTCCATTTATGACAGACTGCATGGTCACAGAAAAATACTTTAATATTCAACGACACATACACAGATTCTATTTTGCCAGGTACCATTTGAAGTACTGGCCGCCTATTTGAATCATTACACACCAAATACATGAACAGTAGTGGACAGACTCAACTAGATTAATTTCTAACAGAAATTTTCATATCCAACTCACCCTCCATGATACTCCCTGGTGGCAATTTGCAAGAAGTTCTTCTTCAAGTACAGAGTACATCCATAGATTATATGACCATTGGACAGAATACATGGAAGAGATATACATTTTACAACATATTACAGTGTTATTAAGGCATATTTATTAAATTATCTGTGTGTACTGCTTTGCTCCGTGTACTATCGATGTGTTGCATTGTCTATTGAGCACTTTGACTGGATGTCAATGTATTGTGACTTATTTTCTGCCTTCCCCTGTGTGAAATACCTTTTATCATTTAGTACATTACCCTGTTTGTAGTGAATTACTCTTGAAGAAAAATCACACATTCCCTTTGGCACCTACTATCAACAGAAAATATTGCTGGAGAAGCTGGGACACTTCAAAAGAAAATAGACAGTACAACAGCAGTGGGTTGCAAAGAAGTAAAAAGGAGTTACATCTGAAGCAAGCTGCAGCAAATGTCAAGTTAGACAAAAAGAAGACAAAGCAAAGAAAGCTAAAGTAAGCCAGTTGAATTTGAAGATAAGGGTTTAGGAAAATTGATGCAAAATAGTATCGAATGAAAGCATAAAATACAGTCAAAACCAAAGCAGGAGAGGAGTTAACACCCCCTCTCCCTCTACTAAGCTACACTCATTGAATGGGAGGGGTCACAACTCTGAACCATCCTGAATGTTTATCTGATGCTGCTCAGCCTTGTAAAATAGTTGGTTGTTTCTCAGGATCAGCATCCAGATTAGTTATAACTTTTATTAATATTAATAGCCGTGTGGTAGTATGGAACTTGAGTGTCGCTGAAAAAAGACACATTGAAAATCTCCGACAAGTCTTTTTTTTAAGCAATACCCTTATTAGCATACTACTTCCGAGCCTCTCTCGTCAGGGCTAAGAGTTGCATGTCACTGAACAGGCCCTCAGGTTGCTCTGTACCACATCTAACTCTTCTGAGGGTACAATATCTTTGCACTCCTTATCTCGCACTTTCTCAATGCACTGACTCAGTGCCTGTGTGTGGCAGTCACCACTGATGTATATATTGTATATATAGGATGTTGATGTCGGTGCTTTACGGTAAGGCCCCTATACTACAGGTACGGGGGTAGATCTCTGCCTGTTGTCTCTGCCCAGTAGGTGGAGTATAAATGTGTGTGCTCCCCGTACAGCATCCATTTCATCAGCTGCTGTAGGAGGCCACACATCTCAGTGTAATAAAGCCTCAATTACATCCTACTCTCGTCTAAGCGTAATTGATAGTGCATCAATTTATTACACTTAGTTTTTCAGCAACAGCCTGGAAAGCCCAAGTGGTAGTGGTCAAAACTGGGGAGAAAAACAGGATGGTCGTTGACTACAGTCAGACCATCAATCGGTACACGCAGCTCGATGCGTACCCCCTCCCACGCATATCTGATATGGTCAATCAGATTGCACAGTACCGGGTCTTCTCGACAGTTGACCTGAAATCTGCCTACCACCAGCTACCCATCCGCAAGGCGGACCGCCCATACACTGTGTTCGAAGCACGGCCGCCTTTACCACTTTCTTAGGGTTCCCTTTGGCGTCAACAACGGGGTCTCAGTCTTCCAAAGGGAGATGGACCGAATGGTTGACCGGTACGGACTGCGGGCCACTTTCCCGTATCTGGACAATGTCACCATCTGCAGCCATGGTCAGCAGGACCATGACGCCAACCTTGCCAAATGTCTCCACACCGCCACTCTCCTCAACCTCACGTATAGCAAGGAAAAGTGCGTGTTTGGCACGAATCGTTTAGCCATCCTTGGCTATGTGGTCCAGATGTTCTGGGGCCCGACCCCAATCGCATGCACCCCCTCATGGAACCCCCCCTCCCCCACTGCCCCAAGGCCCTCAAACGATGCTCGGGGTTCTTTTCGTATTACGCCCAGTGGGTCCCAAACTATGCGGACAAGGCCCGCCCACTCATACAATCCACTGTTTTTCCTCTGGCCGAGGCTCACCAGGCCTTAACCGTATCAAGGCTGACATCACCAAGGCCGCGATGCACGCGGTTGACGAGACGTTACCATTCCAAGTGGAGAGCAATGCATCAGACGTGGCTCTGGCCGCCACCCTCAACCAGGCAGGAAGACCGTGGCTTTCTTTTCCCGCAACCTCCATGCCTCCAAAATTCCTCCGTCAAAAAAGAGACCCAAGCCATCGTTGAAGCTGTGTGGCATTGGAGGCATTACCTGGCCGGCAGGAGATTCACTTTCCTCACTGACCAACGGTAGCCTTCATGTTTAATAACACACAGCAGGGCAAGATCAAAAACGATAAAATCTTGAGGTGGAGGATCGAGCTCTCCACCTACAACTACGAGATTTTGTATTGCCCCGGTAAGCTCAACGAGCTCCCCGATGCCCTATCCCGAGGTACATGTGCCAGCGCACAAGTGGACCGACTCCGGAACCTGCACGACAACCTTTGTCACACGTTCTTACCATTTCATCAAGGTCCGCAACCTGCCCTACTCCATCGAGGAGGTTAGGGCGATCACCAGAAACGGCCAGGTCTGCGCGGAGTTTAAACTGCACTTCTACCGGCCAGACCGTGCGCACCTGGTGAAAGCCTCCTGCCCCTTTGAACGCCTCAGCGTGGACTTCAAAGGGCCCCTCCCCTCCACCGACCGCAACACGTAATTTCTCAGTGTGGTCGATAAATATTCCCGATACCCCTTTGCGTCCCATGCCCCCACATGACGTCTGCCACCATCATCAAAGCCCTCAACACCACCTTCACTCTGTTTGGTTTCCCCACCTATTTCCACAGCAATCGGGGATCCTCATTCATGAGCGATGAGCTGCGCAAGTACCTGCTCAACAGGGGCATTGCCTCGAGCAGGACGACCAGCTACAACCCCAGGTGAAATGGGCAAGAGGAGAGGGAGAATGGGACGGTCTGGAGGGTCGTCCAGTTGGCCCGACGGTCCAGAAATCTCCCTGCCTCCCGCTGGCAGGAGGTCCTCCCCGACACACTTCACTTCATTAGGTCGCTCCTGTGCACCGCGACTAATGAAACCCCCCATGAGCGTCTCTTTGCCTTCCCTAGGAAGTCCACCTCCGGGACTTCGCTCCCGACATGGCTGGCAGCTCCAGGACCCGTTCTCCTCCATAGACATGTTCGACTCCACAAGGCGGACCCGTTTGTTGAGAGGGTACAGCTACTTCACGCTAACCCACAGTACGCTTACGTAGCAAACCCCAACGGCCGCCAAGACACAGTCTCCCTCAGGGACCTGGCACCAGCTGGTTCCCCACACACACCCCCCCCCCCCCCGACCTGGCGCCACCCTCCCTTCCCCCGGCGCACCCCACCGCAGCCCCCGCTCCGGGACAATCCGTCCTCCCCTTGCCCACACCCAGGGATGAAGAGGATTTCGACACACTCCCGGAGTCACCGAAGACCAAGCCGCCGCCGGAGTCGCCACCAGCACTGCAGAGCTCTCGACGACAGACAAGGCACTGGACCGCCTGAAGGTGTAATATTATCTGTACTTTTAAAACACAACTTTCTGTATATAGTTCTCCACCACCCCGCCGGACTCATTTTTTAACAAGTGGTGAATGTGGTAGTCATTACTGATGTATATATTGTATATAGAGGATGTTGATGTAGGTGCTTTACGGTAAGGCCCCTGTACTACAGGTACGGGGGTAGATCCCTGCCTGCTGGCTGCACCCAGTAGGCCGAATATAAATGTGTGTGCTCCCCGTACAGCAGCCATTTCGTCAGCTGTTGTTGGAGACCACACATCTCAGTGTAATAAAGCCTCCATTACATCCTACTCTTGTGTTTGCGTAATTGATAATGCATCAGTGTGTTGTTGGTTCACATGGTCATTTTGTTGCTCTTTAACAGGCTGCAAGTGCTGACTATTAACTCAGCTTTTTTCTGTATTATTTTTGGCAGCAGGAAAGAAGCCACTTCAGATTCATGGTTGCAGCAATAATTAACAAATGATAATCTCGTTATTTGGTGGTCTCCATCTCATTTATCACAGGTAAGAATAAAGATTGTGGACTGAATCAGGGTCATGGTGGGAGGGTTAGGGGGAGCGAGTAGATCTTGGGGAGGAAAGTTGGAAAGTTGGGGAGAACTGAGAGGGAGCACTCTTCCTCCTCCTGGCCCACAAGCAGTGCTGAAAAGAGACTCATTTTCTAAATCCAGCTGTTCTTGCCTCCTTTTAATTATTAGTTTCCGGTACTCAGGAAACCTGTGCTAGAAGCTTTGAATCTAAATTTAAAAATTTGAGTCATGCAGCTTCATTAGTATACTTAAATAACAGACCCGTTTCCTAAGAGCAGATTAGTCGCCCAACCCTCATCTCACCTCTATTAAAACCAGAAGTAGTCAGGCATGAGTTGGGTTTCATGCATTTGAAATTTTAACCTATCTAGCCGCCCCCCTCCCCCTCCGCCGACACCAAAACCCTCTCCTTCCTGTCATGCAAACTAAAATTACTTCCACTAAATCTGGATTAAAACAAAGGAGATATGTTGCTGAAAAAGAGATATGTTGTTGAAGTTTTACATCCTACACTCGTAAGGACAGTTTGCAATTGTAAAGGGAACAATTTGTACTGCATAAGAACTGCTCTTGGGCAGCACGATAGAACAGTGGTTAGCACGGTTGCTTCACACCACCAGGGTCCCAGGTTCGATTTGCGGCTTGGGTCACTGACTGTGCGGGTCTGGCAGCATCAGTAGGGAGAGAAAAGAGCCAATGCTTCGAGTCCAGATGACCCTTTGCTGGGATTTTCCAGCATTTTCTCTTTGGTTTCAGATTCCAGGATCCGCAGTAATTTGCTTTGATCCAAAGATGTGCAGGTTAGGTGGATTAGCCATGCTAAATTGCCCTTAGTGTCCAAAAAAGGTCAGGTGGGATTACGGAGATAGGGTGGAGGTGTGGGGCTTAAGTAGGGTGCTCTTTCCAAGGGCTAGTGCAGACTCGATGGGCCGAATAGCTTTCTCCACTGTAAATTCTATGTTCTATGTAGTTAACTGTTCCCCAGTGCACTCTCCATGGTAATGTCTCTACCAATCAGAGTCCACTCGCCAACCAGGCAGCACTCTCTTCTCGAGCAGTTTAAATTGTTGTTCCCATTTTACTGAGTCACTGACTTTCAGCCCATCTCTGTGGCTGGTATAATTTTGCCCCAACAAGCATTTTGGTAAAATCCCGCATGGCACTTATTCGGTGGGAATGATTATCTTCCCCGTGGTTATTGCAGAGTACGGGCTTCCCCTGTAAGAATTGCATGCAAATTGAGAGCATAGTCTGCAACTTTGCGACATCTGGCAGCCATTCGCTCCGCCAGCACTAACACTCGCACCAAAATGGTGTTCAGCGCAGCTGACCGCAGACGTGTGCACAGGCTATGGATGTTATGTGGAGCCAAAGCTACACTTATTTCACCGAATAACCAGACACCGAGGCACCAAATGTTGCGCCAATGTGTCCGAGTGCTTGTTAACACCTGCTGGTTGAAAACAGTCCAGGGTCAACGGTTAAGCTTCCAGACAGATTGATTCTTATATGATGGTGCTAAGAGACTGTAGTGATTTGTCACAAAATAAACCACATCAAACAAATTGTAGCTCCTTTTTCAAAAACATTGCCCTTTTCACCTCTTCCTAAGAGCAACAAGATTTTACTCTTTGACAATGCTCAACCCTGGCAAACTACACAAAGGAAACAAATCAATAAAGGCAACTTCCTATTTGAAATAATAATTCTGCAGAAATGCATTTTTCCCCAAGTTAAGTCTTTTTGGAAAATGACAGTATATCCTTGAAGTATTGCAAAAGTTTTAAGAAAGTGCTTTACGGCTCATGGGTTGGGTTCTCCGCACCCCGACGCTGAAACGCGCCCGGCGCCCGAGCAGAGAATCTAGTTGGACGTGGAATTTGGAACTGCCGCCGGTTCGCCGATTCTCTGGGTACTGAAAGGCGGTGTCACCGGGGAGTACGCCGAGGGCCATTACCAGAGGCCTGCTCCGATATTCTCCACCCCCGACCGGCCAAAGTTCCGACAGCGTGGAACTGACCTGGTCCAGCCAGTCGGGATACTCGCATAGCGACTGCACAATCAATCCGCGGCCGCCTTGGTCAGGGGCGGATCGGAGGCCAGTGGGGGCCTTATAGGCGGCCGGGGAAGGATTGTGTGGAGTTTGAGGGGATCTCCTTTGTGGGTCTACTTCCGCAGTCCGAGTCCGCCATGGAGTACGGCGTGGCTGCTGGAGGGCGCCGCCATGCACATGCAGCGGCCTCTGACCCGGAAGTGCGGGGACCCATATCTGCAGCAAAAGCTGTAAGAATTACTCCAGGTCCCTGCTAGCCACCTGTAGGGCTGTGAATTCATGCCCCTTTAATCCAGCATTTTCAGGAGTAAAACAGCACCGTATTGACGCCGGCGTGGGGGACATAATCCCAAATACGGAGAATCCAGCCCCATGTCTTTATGTGAGGCACAAGCAATTCACAAAATGGTTTGCATACACATTTTAGTTAGATCATAAAGCTAACATTTCTAGTGTTATATGTATGGTTTCCAATGCCTGCTACATCAGGCACCTTGGGTGCACCATTACATCAGTGAATTCATTCTGTTCCATCAGCGCCGGCTCTAGGGTTGCTGGCGCCCCGGGCAAGCTGAACTTCGGCGCCCTTGGGGGGAGCGGGGCCGGGGGGGGGGGGGGCGGGGCCGGGGGGGTGGGGCCGGGGGGGCGGGGCCGGGGGGGGCAGGGCGGGGGGGGGCCGGGGCCGAGGGGGGGGCGAGGAGGGGGGCAGGGCCGAGGAGGGGCGGACCCGAGGGGGGGCGGACACGCGGGGGGGGCGGGCGCGGGGGGCGGGCGGACCCGAGGGCGGGGCGGGGGGGGGCGGACCCGAGGGCGGGGCGGACCCGAGGGCGGGGCGGGGGGGCGGACCCGAGGGCGGGGCGGGGGGCGGACCCGAGGGCGGGGCGGGGGGGTGGACCCGAGGGGGGCGGACCCGAGGGGGGCGGGGGGGGGGGCGGGGGGGACCGAGCGGGGGGGGGCGGACCGAGCCGGGGGGCGGGCGGCCACCGCGCATGCGCTGGTTGGCACCGGCCCAACTGCGCATGCGCGGGACCCGAGTCTCTGCCGCCCCCGAGCACATGGCGCCCCGGGCGACAGCCCGAGTTGCCGGTGCCTTGAGCCGGCCCTGTGTTCCATCATGCCAGGCTACACCAGGCTGCTCAGTCATACGCAGCAAATGGCGCCCTGTCCTTTCACGACCATCACTTCGGTAGGCATGAAATACACTCTGGAACAAAATAAACTTCCACAAATATATACAAATTGCTCGGTTAGCATCTCACAACGTTCCCGAATGGAAAATATGCATTAGTGCAACAAGATATAATGGTAACTGGCTTCTTGTGCATGGAAATACACTCTTATGCCTGTGAAACTCAGGAATCATGTGGAGAAGTGACTTATTTTATTAATGCATGCTTAATGTACTGTTAAAAAGTGTTTTCTTTTACGGTGGAACAACCATGCAAAATTACCTTGGGTGATTTCTCGGACGTAGAATACATATGAATAAATGTTACTCAGAATATACCTTTTAGGAACACTCCTATTTTAAATAAATCAGAAACTAATTAAACCAAATTAAATAAAGTGAGGATTAAATTAAAGGGATAACCTCTTAAAGGGATACTGCCATAAACAAAAACAAATCACAAATGAAACTTAAAACATCAAATGAAAACATCATTATGGAGGTCAGTAAGGCACCCCGTCCCTGCGGTGCCCACCAGGCATGGAAGGCCTCGAAAATGCTTCTTTGCAGGGACTTCCGACCATGAATGTATCTGCGGTGTTGCATCACTAATTAACCATCCGAACAAACACTTGAAGAATATAAGTATCATATAGAGGGAATTTTTGGCCATTGGGATTCACCTTGTCCACCGGCAGCCATTTTGACCAGCTGCCTCGAACTCCACCCCCCTCCCTACTAAACGCGCCCGACAGTGGACTTAATTTGAAGTCCGCTGAATCGCGCTCATTGTTTTAACTTGATGAGTGTTAAAATCAATGCCCAAGTAAATATATCATTACACAAGGCAGGAGGATTGGGTAAGGGCGATTAAAGATGCCCCAGCCCCCACCACAATCCAGGAGTTAAGGTCTTTTTTAGGACTGATGATATATTATGGAAAATTCATACAGAACAGAGCTTCCATCTTGGACCCACTACACCAATTACTAAAAAAGGTGCAAGCCTGGGAGTGGTCCGCCCGCCAACACACGGCTTTCAAGAAGATAAAAGAACAGCTTTCCTCAGAGAAAGTCTTGGCACACGACAACCCCAGGAAAGAGTTGATGTGACGCATCCCCATGTGGCGTTGGTGCAGTTTTGGCAGACAGAGGGCAAAATGGACAGTAATAACCTATAGCGTTTGCTTCCAGGACGCTGGCAGCAGCAGAACGAAAGTACGCCCAAATCGAAAAGGACCGGCTGTGATCTTCGCGGTGAATAAATACGGGCAGAAATTCACTATAATTACAGACCACAAGCCATTGCTGGGTTTGTTGAAAGAAGACAAAGCAATACCACCAAACAATGTTATAACCCCCCCCCCCACGTCGGAAGCCGAAGTGGAGGAGTCGGACCCGTTGCAGAAATGAAGCAGGAGACCCGTGAGTCACGAGGACCATGGGGGTTCCTCGGACTTTAGGGGGGAGGTGTGTAATGACTTAGGCCAGGCCTTTGAGATTAGCCAATTAGAATACGAGTTCCCTGATTATTGGCCCAATCAGGGAACCCCTTTCTGTGTATATAACAAGGAGTGTCAGATCCTTTGCACTCCCGGTGTAGACAGCAGACTGAATGGCCATGGTTGCTCAGCTGTTGGGTTTGTAAATAAAAGGAATTCTGGTGACGGGACTTCTGTGTCCGTGGATTTATTACACACCCTACCCCGTCTCTGACCACCAGGGGTCTCCAATGGCCTGGGAGATCCCCTGCCCTCTAGGGCCCGTGACAATTGGTCCACGTTTCTGTGTAGCAGTATTAAACAGCGCCCTGGTGAGGTCTTGCAGGTGCATCGTTGAGCCCTGGCAAAGGTTAATTTAAATATTCAGATCTGGATGTTGCCCAGCGAGGATGAGATCCTGATCTCATTGAGTGAAGCGACTCGGGTGACTCGCGATCAGCCCGCCGCGGAGCCCGATTTGGGTACTCGCATGATTCACCCGGTACAGTGTCGCTGAATCGCGTCCAATGTTTTTATTCTACAGTAAAATACAAGGATGTCGATCACAGAATTTTTACATCAATGCTGTATGGCTATCATGTACAACCTTCCCTTTCACAAAAAGCCGACAAGCTGATGAGCAGGGAGCCAAATTTACAGGGCTCCACACTGTGGAACTCACTGCATTTGACGTAGGCACCAACTCAGACCTGGACACTTCAGATTCTTTTAGTGAATTTACCATAAGAACAAAAATAAATCACTAATCACAAATATGGAAGGACTTGCTGCTGATGAAAGATCCAGCAAGGTCAAGGACCCTCCTAATTTGCTTTGTGACTCATCAGGGACCATGAATGAAATGGAAATACTTCATGAGCATGAACCGCTGAATGAATAATTTATCTCACAACTAAAACAATGTGGCCGGGATTCTCTAATCTTGCGGCCAAGATCTGACGCCAGCTTGAAAAGCGGTGCGAGCCACACCGGCGTCAACAGGCCTCAAGTGGCAGGTATCCACCCCTTCCCAGGGGGCTAGTATGGCGCCGGATGGTGTCCAAAGCACCGGCGCCCAAAAGCTGGCGTGAGTTTGCGCATGCGGGCCATGGCCAGTGCGAGTTCGCGCATGAGCGTGGGTTCCCGTCTCTGCGCCAGTCTCCGGGCAACATGGCGGAGCCCCACAGTGGCCTGGCGCGGAGGCCCCCACGGAACTAGCCCGACCGCCGATCGGTAGGCCCCAATCATGGGCCAGGCCACGGTGGAGGACCCCCTCCCCGGGGTCGGATCCCCCGCCCCCGCCCCCCCCCCCCCCCCCCCCACCAGGATGGACACCGCAGACAGAATTCCGAGGTCCCGCCGGGTGAGACCATACGTAACCCACACCGGCAAGACTCGGCCGAACTCGGCGGGCCGGGAGAATCGTCGGGGGGGACTGCTTTCAACGGCGCCTGACCGGCGGGGCGGCGATCCCGCGGGCACCCGAAAATCGGTGCCGGAGAATTGGCGAGCCGGCGTCAGTGTGGCGTGCCGGTATTCTCCAACCCGGCGCGGGGTCGAAGAATCCCGGCCTGTGAGTTGGTGTACAAATCAGTCAGTTAATTGACATAATTTGAGAATAGGGGGTTGGATGAGCCCATTTGGCCATTGGGTTTTCCTCAATATTCAACAAGATCATGACTGACCTTCTACCTCAATATCATCTTCCCTCACTATTTCCATATGCCTTAACTCCCTTTGTCACACAAAAATCTATTGGCCTTTGCCTTGAATATATTCAGCTGCTGAGAATCCACAACTTTCTGAGGTATAGGCTTCAAAGATTCACAACCATCTATGTGAAGAGATTTATCCTCATCTTAATGGGTGGCACGGTAGCACAGTGTTTAGCACTGTTACTTCACAGCGCCATGGTCCCAGGTTCGATTCCCGGCTTGTGTCACTGTCTGAGTGGAGTCTGCGTGCCATTTCCTCCTGGTGCTCCAGTTTCCTCTCGAAAGATGTGCTGTTAGATGAATTAGACATTCTGAATTGTCCCTACGTGTATCCGAACAGGCGCCGGAATGTGGCGACAAGGGATTTTCACAGTAACTTCATTGCAGCGTTAATGTAAGCCTACTTGTGATCATTATAAAGATTATTATTAATCTTCTTACCTTAATCTGAGACCATTATCCCATGTTCTCGGTTCCCCAGCTAAAGGAAACATTTTTTCACCAGCCACTCAATGAAGCCCCTAAAGAATTTTATATTTCAATTACGTCACCTTTTATTCATTGGAAAGGTCTGGTCTGCTCACTCTCCCCTCAGATAAAAAATCCTCTAATTCAGTCATTTTCAAAGTCAGGGTCACGTCCCGCGGGTGGGTCGCCAGCGGGTGTCAGGAAGGTTGCGGGGCCATTGTTTGTGGAGAATCCCGGATCACGGGAAGAAGTGCCCAAAGGCTGCGACTGGCTTTTAAAAATGCCGCTGCAACCAGAGAGACGACTTCATCGATTTTTTTTAAAAATCTGCTCTTGGGTCAGCGTGGTACCGTCAGTCAGAGGTGGTCTGTCTCACTGGGCATCGGGCCTGCGTACTGGCACTGGAGGGTGTGCAGAGGAGATTCACTAGGTTAATCCCAGAGCTGAAGGGGTTGGATTATGAGGAGAGGTTGAGTAGACTGGGCCTGTACTCGTTGGAATTTAGAAGGATGAGGGGGGATCTTATAGAAACATTTAAAATTATGAAGGGAATAGATAGGATAGATGCGGGCAGGTTGTTTCCACTGGCGGGTGACAGCAGAACTAGGGGGCATAGCCTCAAAATAAGGGGAAGTAGATTTAGGACTAGGTTAAGGAGGAACTTCTTCACCCAAAGGGTTGTGAATCTATGGAATTCCTTGCCCAGTGAAGCAGTTGAGGCTCCGTCATTACATGTTTTTAAGGTAAAGATAGATAGTTTTTTGAAGAATAAAGGGATTAAGGGTTATGGTGTTCGGGCCGGAAAGTGGAGCTGAGTCCACAAAAGATCAGCCATGATCTAATTGAATGGCGGAGCAGGCTCGAGGGGCCAGATGGCCTACTCCTGCTCCTAGTTCTTATGTTCTTATGTGCGGGATGGCCGGCTGTTTTGTGGAAATCTCCAATGCAGAAGACCTAGCCCTTATAAAGGTTCAGTAGATTGGTTCCGGGTTGTGGCCCTGGCGCTCACACCAGCACTGCTGGCTGCTCCAAAATGGAGGAATCTCTCTCGTGCCCTGGGTGCTATGGGAACCAATCTAATGAACTTTATAAGGGAAGTGGTCTTCTACTGTGCAGATACCCATGAAACAGCACCAGGCTCAGTGAAGCTTACATAGATTTCCTCAGGCACATCTCTATTAATGTTCCCACTCATGAGGAGTTGCTCAGGTCCAAAATAGAATAAAAGCCATTTGGGCAGATTTGAAAATACAATTGGATAACAATGCAAGAGGGAATCAGTGACCACATATCCATACAAAAACTCAGAGATTTGTGGGCGCTGTTCAGTGTCTCCTTGTTGCGCTGCGCAATGGGCGACTCGTGTGAAAGCCCCAAATTGGGCTCCTCGCAGGTCGCCGGACCAATCGCAACTCACCCGACTCGCTCCACCCGGCACGATCTGAATATTTAAATGAGGTAATTTAAATACCTGGATGCTGGACTCACCCAGCGTCCGGTACTCAACATCCGCGCCTGGGAGACTTCACACAAACGTGGACCAGTTGTAACAGCATCTTTGGGTCTCTCAGGCCTTTGATGACCCCCAAGTGGTCGGGGGTAGGGCAGGATTGTAGACTGGCACCTGCACACCTTGGTACTGCCAGCCTGGCTCCCTAGAAATGACACTTGGGCAGACTGGCAGTACAACCCTGGCACTGCCAGGGTGGCTGGGGCAGTACCAGTGTGCCAGGTTAACAGTGCGAAGGTTCAGCACCCTGTACCGGGGGGGCCTTACCCATGGGAGTGGGGGTGAGGGGGTATTCTCAGGGGCTCCAGGAAGGTTGGGAGTGAAGGTGGAGGGCAGAAAGCCAGTAGGCCAGAAAGGGGGAGTGGGGGGAGATCGGGGCTGCTAGACACAATGGCGCCCCATTCTGAGAGCACCTTGCCTGCTCACGGGAAGAACTTGCCAGCAGGAAAATTCTTTAAGTGGGGCCTCAGTGGAGAGAAACCCCCCCTTCAACCACCTCCACACGCCCCCCATCCCATCCCACCTCTGAAGAAAAAAAAGCAAAGTACTGTTGAATAGCAGGATTTTTTTTTATTGCTGAATCAGATTATTGTCTTTCAATCTCAATCTAACAATCTAGTTATTGTCTTTCAATCTCAGAGTGCATATTAAAGTGAAGGAACGTGCTGATGGCTCTCAATTTAGCATCGGTCACTCCCTTGCCAGAAAATACCTTTGTAGAAGTAACAAGAGAAACTGACTAAACATTCCAGGGTGTAATCCAGGCCCATCTAGATCGGATTCAGATGGCCTCCAACCCTACACTTCCAATAGGCTATCAATTAAGCTTGGCATGAGAGAAAGAACACAGTGTACCAATACATGTGACAGAAGGAAATAGTACCGTGACACATCACATTAAATAATTCACAAACCAGTTCTTCCACGAATATAGCAAATGCTCAACACTGCAAATATTGCAATAATTTTTCTTGAAATTGAAAACAAAACCACTTACGATAAGATAGATAGATAGAGAAATACAGCACAGAACAGGCCCTTAAGCCCACGATGTTGTGCCGAACTTTTGTCCTAGGTTAATCATAGAATTTTGGACACTAAGGGCAATTTATCATGGCGAATCCACCCAACCTGCACATCTTTGGACTGTAGGAGGAAACCGGAGTACCCGGAGGAAACCCACGCACACACGGGGAGGATGTGCAGACTCCACACAGACAGTGACCCAAGCCAAAATCGAACCTGGGACCCTGGAGCTGTGAAGCAATTGTGCTATCCACAATGCTACCGTGCTGCCCTTAAGAAGAAATTAATCTACACTCCATTATTCTACCCTAATCCATGTACCTATCCAATAGCCGCTTGAAGGTCCCTAATGTTTCCGACTCAACTACTTCCACAGGCAGTGCATTCCATGCTTCCACTACTCTCTGGGTAAATTTAAGTCCCCTTGTAATGGTTTGTTCCACCTGGGGAAAAAGTCTCTGACTGTCTACTCTATCTATTCCCCTGATCATCTTATAAACCTTTATCAAGTCGCCCCTCGTCCTTCTCTGTTCTAATGAGAAAGGGCCTAGCACCCTCAACCTTTCCTCGTAAGACCTACTCTCCATTCCAGGCAACATCCTGGTAAATCTCCTTTGCACCTTTTCCAAAGCTTCCACATCCTTCCTAAAATGAGGTGACCAGAACTACACACAGTACTCCAAATGTGGCCTGACCAAGGTTTTGTACAGCTGCATCATCACCTCACGGCTCTTAAATTCAATCCCTCTACTAATGAACGGTAGCACACCATAGGCCTTCTTCACAGCTCTATCCACTTGAGTGGCAACTTTCAAAGATCTATGAACATAGACCCCAAGATCTCTCTGCTCCTCTACATTGCCAAGAACCCTACCGTTAACCCTGTATTCCGCATTCATATTTGTCCTTCCAAAATGGACAACCTCACACTTGTCAGGGTTAAACTCCATCTGCCACTTCTCAGCCCAGCTCTGCATCCTATCTATGTCTCTTTGAAGCCGACAACAGCCCTCCTCACTATCCACAACTCCACCAATCTTCGTATCATCTGCAAATTTACTGACCCACCCTTCAACTCTCTCATCCAAGTTGTTGTGAAAACAACAAAATGAAAATCACAAACAGCAGAGGACCCAGAACTGATTCCTGCGGTACGCCACTGGTAACTGGGCTCCAGGCTGAATATTTGCCATCCACCACCACTCTCTGTCTTCTATCGGTTAGCCAGTTCGTTATCCAACTGGCCAAATTTCCCACTATCCCATGCCTCCTTACTTTCTGCATAAGCCTACCATGGGGAACGTTATTAAATGCCTTACTAAAATCCATGTACACTACATCCACTGCTTTACCTTCATCCACATGCTTGGTCACCTCCTCACAGACGTCAATAAGACTTGTAAGGCAAGACCTACCCCTCACAAATCCGTGCTGACTATCCCTAATCAAGCAGTGTCTTTCCAGATGCTCAGAAATCCTATCCCTCAGTACCCTTTCCATTACTTTGCCTACCACCGAAGTAAGACTAACTGGCCTGTAATTCCCAGGGTTATCCCTATTCCCTTTTTTGAACAGGGGCACGACATTCGGCACTCTCCAATCCTCTGGTACCACCCCTGTTGACAGCGAGGACAAAAAGATCATTGCCAACGGTTCTGCAATTTCATTTCTTGCTTCCCATAGAATCCTTGGATATATCCCGTCAGGCCCAGGGGACTTGTCTATCCTCAAGTTTTTCAAAACGCCCAACACATCTTCCTTCCTAACAAGTATCTCCACAAGCTTACCAGTCTGTTTCACTGTCCTCTCCAACAATATGGCCCCTCTCGTTTGTAAATACTGAAGAAAAATACTTGTTCAAGACCTCTCCTATCTCTTCAGACTCGATACACAATATCCCGCTACTGTCCTTGATCGGACCTACCTACCCTCGCTCTGGTCATTCTCATATTTCTCACATGTGTGTAAAAGGCCTTGGGGTTTTCCTTGATAGGAATTCTAAACAAACGAATGGAGAATGAGGAAGGACATTGCCTGTACTATGGCCTGATATAGAAAAATGTCTATGCAGAACTCAAAGAAAAATGCTTGTTATCTATTCTTTTCAAGAAAAGGTTTCTCTTTTGCACAGATTTCACATTTCCCCTCATAAACTAACTGGGATATTATGGTTGCTTTTCTTCAGCGAACATATATATATCTCTTACAATCACAATATTGTGCAGCATGCAACCCATTACAATTATTTGTCAACATGGTTTGGACCAAGGCAGTGTGGCGCCGCAGTGGATAACACTGCTGCCTCACGGCATCGAGGTCCCAGGTTTGATCCTGGCTCTGGGTCACTGTCCGTGTGGAGTTTGCACATTCTCCCGTGTTTGCGTGGGTTCCGCTCCCACAACCCACAACCCAAAGATGTGCAGGGTAGGTGGATTGGCCACACTATATTGCCCCATAATTGGAAAAAATGAATTGGGCACTCTAAATTTATTTTAAAGAAACATGGTTTGGACCTCATTGTAAAGCATCCCTATGAAGCTTCAAATGTACCAAAGGTGTGTCTGTGTTATGTTTTTGTCACTGTTCAATTGTTTGTGAGAAGTATTTATGTGCTGCACAGGTGGCATTAGACACATCAGGGGCAGGTAATCCACCCTTGAAGCTTTGCATTCCATTATCATGCTCAATAAGTCGTTAAAATACATTCATCACGAGCCGTTCCATAAAACAAACAGGGACATGCTACACTATTCCAAAATATTGGGTATGAGTCTCCCTGAGGTTATGGATTGGATCTACCTGTTCCTGTTCACATCCAGAACAAGCTGCTTAAACTACGCTAGTGTGTTTACAGAAAATCCCCCTGCATTATTTGCATTAGCTTTGACCAATTGTGTTCAAACTCTGCCAATGTCTTTATGTGTTTTTAACACTAGTTTCAGTCATACGAAAATAAAGCAATGTGGAAAGCAAGAAACCCTGAGCAAATTTGCCCATTAATAAATCAGAAAGTGCATTTAACATAGCTCATGAACAAGCAATTAAGCAAAATACATTCAACATTGGATCCGAGCTGTTTACTCTGAGAATCAATTTTTAGAGTGTGGACAAAGCTTAGTCACAAAATCACTGCAGTCTCCACTTCTAACACATCGAGGAAACTGAACACTGGTGCACATCTTTACTGCAATTCACATTTTAGAATAAAGGATGAATATGATTAATTCTATAGTGGAGGTGGATTGTGCGGAGTAATATATGGAGGATATGACACAAACACGAATGGAGGATAGCAGTTTTCGTGGAAGATAATGGGGCAGATCTTCCAGCTGTTCTTGCCAGAGGGATCTTCCAGTCCCTATCGGCGAACCCCATTGCGGGCTTTCCCGGTGGCAGGCGACGGATTCAATGGGAAATCCCATTGACAGTGGCAGGGCCAGAGGATCCCGCCGCCAGCCACACTGCCAAGAAACACACTGAGTGAGGAGGGGGGAATACCCAAAATATTCTGGGGCTTCATTATAGCATATTGCAAAATCTGAGCATTTTGTTATATTGATCTCTCAGCTGCCCCCTATGTTGGGGAAGTGGATGGACTTTGTTCGATAATGGCGGTCTGCAGTTGAGCATGTATTATGATCTCAACTGATGTTAACACTGGACAGGTCAAATCCAAAAGAAATTATTTATTTAAATTTTGAGTACCCAATTCATTTTTTCCAATTAAGAGGCATTTTAGTGTGGCAATCCACCTACATTGCACATTTTGTATTGTGGGGGCGAAACCCACACAAACACGGGGAGAATGTGCAAACTTCACACAAACAGTGACCCAGAGCCGGGATCGAACCTGGGACCACGGCACTGTGAGATTGGAGTGCTAACCACTGCGCCACCATGCTGCCCATGTCAGATCCAAAAATGAAACATGGCTTGATAGATCTGGGCCTGGATTCTCCCCTACCTGACGGGACGGGGGGTCCCGGCGGGATGAAGTGGCGTGAACTACTCCAGCGTTGGGCCGCCCCAAGTGTGCGGATTTTTCCGCACTTTTAGGGGCTAGGCCCGCGCCGGAGTGGTTGGCACCCCACCAGCCGGCGGGAAAGGCCTTTGGCGCCACGCCAGCCAAGGCCAAAGAGACTTTGCTGGCCGGCGGAAGTTTGCGCATGCGCCGGAGCGTCAGCGGCTGCTGGCATCATCCCCGCGGATGCGCAGGGGAGGGGGTCACTTCCGCGTCCGCCATGGTGAAGAATATGGCGAACGCGGAAGGAAAAGAGTGCCCCCACGGCACAGGCCCTCCCGCCGATCGGTGGGCCCTGATCGCGGGCCAGGCCACCGTAGGGGCACCCCCCAGGGCCAGATCGCTCAGCGTCCCTCTCAGGACCCCGGAACCCGCCCGCGCTGCCTGGTCCCGCCGGTAAGGTAGGTGGTTTGATTCCCGCCGACGGGACCGGCATAACAGCAGCGGGACTTTGGCCCATCGCGGGCCAGAGAATCACCAGGGGGGGCCCGCCGACAGGCGCGACGTGATTCCCGCCCCGCCGAATTTCTGGTCGGGAGACGGCGGGGACAAGATTCACGCCGGCCCCCAGCGATTCTCCGACCCAGCGGGGGATCGGAGAATCCCGCCCCTGAACTTGTATTTTTTTTAAACCGTGGTGGAACGTTACTGAACAAATTCACAGGAGTCGGCTGTTAAGCTTTTAACACAAAAGAATAAAACATTAATTGAACAAGAAAAACAAACTATATTACACCAGACGAATAAGGTTGGAAAGATGGCAACTCAAACACAAGAAAAAGATTCAAATATTCACTGTTACTTCATTTCAGCTATATCCTTGCAAACACATAAAATTACGGAAAGATAAAACAATTGACCATATCATAGAATTTACAGTGCAGAAGGAGGCCATTCAGCCCATCGAGTCTGCACCGGCCCATGGAAAAAGCACCCCCCCCCCAAGCCCCACACCTCCAGCCTATCCCACTTTATCCCCGCAACCGCGTAACCCCACCTAACCTTTTGGACACTAAGGGCAATTTAGCATGACCAATCCACCTAACCTGCACATCTTTGGACTGTGGGAGGAAACCGGAGCACCCGGAGTAAACCCACGCAGACACGGGGAGAACGTGCAGACTCCACACAGACAGTGACCCAAGCCAGGAATCGAACCTGGGACCCTGGAGCTGTGAAGCAACTGTGCTAAACACTAAGCTACCATGCTGCCCAGAGGAAATGTCCTCTGAAAGGTTTCTGTCTTCCCATTTGTAATACATGTCCCACCACACTGGACATGTTTAATATTTGTAATTCCAGAGACTGATCCCCCCCCCCCCCCCCCCCCCCCCCCCCCCCTCAGTCAGTCAATTAAATGTTTTTCTCTCCCTCTACCCCCACCCTCCTCCTTTCCCTCAATCTATTTCTGGACACTGTGGCAGTGTGATAACTATAAGGTGGGGGGAGGGTGTGGGGAGGGCAGAGCATGTGTACACAGCAGGATCCCACACAAACCTGGGTATGGCCAGATAATCTATCTTCTAGTCTAACAGGATAAGTATACAGGGCTGGATTCTCCGCACCCCGACGCTGAAATCGCGTTCGGTGAAGGGGCAGAGAATCCGTTTGCCCACACGAAATCAGGACCGGCACCAGTTCCGCTATTCTCCGCCCCCCCAAAAGCGCCGTAATCGGGGAGTACGCCATACCGAGTATCAACCACCTCAGGCCATTGCCTGAGGCCCGCCCGCTATTCTCCGTCCCCGACCGGCCGGATTCCTAACAGCGTGTTTCTAATCTGGTCCCACCGTCCATGATACTCGCGTGGCGGCAGCGGACTCAGTCCAGTTCCGCCACAGTCAGGGGAGGGCCGATCGGAGGGTGGGGGGGGGGCCTCATTCGGGACTGGGGGCTATGTGTGCGGGTGGTCCGGATTGGGCGAGGGGCCAATGCGGGGCACTATTTTGGTGGTCCAGGTCCGTGGGCTGAGTGCGCCATGGAGCACGGCACGGCCGCTGGAGGCCGCCGCCATGCGCATGTGCAGCTTCTGACCCAAACGTGCGGGAGGGCCGTATTGGCAGCCGGAGCTGCGAGCTCCACGACACCTGCCTGCTTGCCACCTGCAAGACAATGAATCTGTGGTTTTTTGACGCCAGCTTTCCTGGCGTAAAAGACCACAGTTTTCACGGCGGCGTGGGGACATAGTCCTGAAAACGGAGAATCCAGCCCACAGTATATGTGAACCAACTGGCAAACTGTGGTCAAACACACCACACTCAAAAGTAACCGAAAAATGCAAACAAAGCAGATTCTATGGCTTTCTCAACAACCCACCCCGATACTTGTCCAACCATCAGCCAATCGGGCTTACTCAAACTTTTTCTCCCAGGGGTTTCCAATCTCCATGTTTGAAGAACTTGCCTTGGAATACTCTCCAAAGGTCACTCTCACTCTGATGACTTCAAAAGAATCCACCTCTAAAGTTTCAACCTCGCCTTCCAAGATTCCTTTCCCCTAGATTTCTGAGTACACTCGCACCTCATCCTGCAAGCACATTTTCAGACTGTCGGCCATGCCAAGCAGAACACCATTGCTCCAAAAGGGTACAATACCACAGCACGGAGTCACCAACCTTCAGCTGCCCTCTCCGATTTCCTGGGCTTCTCTCAAGGCCTTTCCTCTGAGTCCTTTCTATAACTTGTAGCCCTTCTCTCTGCTTCTGTCTTTTATCTTGATTCATTGGGAGCTATCTCTGATCCCTGCTGTTGACCCTGCCTGGGGTTTTCTGCTGGGACCTCTTTCTGTCCCATTCCCTGGTTTAGGACATTTTTCCCGTCCCCTCTCTGTGTCTTATTCCCTGGAACACCTTCCTCTGGAATGGCGGAATGGTTATAGGACAGCTGACCTACAGTTTTGCACCATTTCACTTCTTTGCTTCCATTTCTTCTGTGCATGTATGCTGGGCCAGTTCCCATGCAAAAGAATGTAAAAAGACTAACTGCTCATGTGTGACCTGTAAAATTACAGCAAGACATCCTTATTTCTATTTAAACATCTCCTTTCAATAAAGGCCAACATACCACTTGCCTTCCTAATTGATTTCTGTACCTGCCTACTAGCTAGTGATTCATGAATAAGGACACCCAGGTCCCTTTGGACATCAACACTTCCCAATCTTTCACCATTTAAGAAATATTCTGCCTTTCTGTATTTTTTACCAAGGAAAAGTACAGTTCAAGAGTTCTCTATCATTGTCTTATGCAAAATTGCCTGGACATTCCAGTAACTATTCCAGTGTTTGGAGCAGTTAATGTTTGGGTGACCGTAAGACATAGGAACAGAAGTAGGCCATTTGGCCCATTGAGTCCACTCCACTATTCAATAAGATTATGAATGATCTGATATGATTATCCTCAACCACATTTTCCCACCTTATCCCTTTGATTTTCTTACCGATTAAAAATCTGTCCGTATCAGAATTGAACATAATTAACAAGCTAGCCCCTACAGCCCTCTGTGGTAAAGGATTCCATGGATTCACTATCCTCAGAGAAAAAATTCCTCCTCATCTCTGTCTTAAATGGGTGACCCCTTGCTCTGAGATTATGACCCAGACTCTCCCATAAGGGGAAACAACCTCTCAGCATCTACCCTGTCAAGCCCCCTGAGAATCCTAGATGTCTCATTTAGGTCACCTCTCATTTTTCTAAACTTCAATGAGTACAGGCCCAACCTACTCAAGCTCACCTCATAAGAAAATCCCTCCATACCCGAGATCAACCTAATGAACCTTCTCTGGACTGTCTTTAATGCCAGCCTATCTTTCCTTCAGTAAGGGGATCAACTGTTTCCAGTATTCCAGGTGCAGTCTTACGAGTGCCTCCTATCATTTCAGCAAGATTTACTATCTTTATACTCCATTCCCTTTGAAATCAGGGCAAACATTCCATTTGCCTTCCCTATTACCTGCTGAACTTGCATGTTAGCTTTTTGTGATTTATGTACAAGGACCCCAGAATTCCTCTGTGTTGCAGCTTTCTGCAGTCTTTCTCCATTTAAATAATATTCAGCTCCTTTATTCTTACTACCAAATTACATGACTTCATATTTTCAGGGGCTGGTTTAGCTCACTCGGCTAAATCGTTGGCTTTTAAAGCAGACCAAGCAGGCCAGCAGCATGGTTCAATTCCCGTACCAGCCTCCCCGGACAGGCGCCGGAATGTGGCAACTAGGGGCTTTTCACAGTAACTTCATTGAAGCCTACTCGTGACAATAAGCGATTTTCATTTCATTTCATTCATTTTGCTTTGTTACATTTCATCTGCCAAATTTTTGCCCACTCACTTAACCTGTCTACATCTCTCTGTAAACACTTTGTATCATCCTCACCACTTGTCTTCCCACCTGTTTTTTGTGTCATCCACACACTTAACAATAGTACATTCACTTCCCTTGCTTAAGTCATTAATATATATTGTAAATAATTGTGCCTCAGCACTGATCCCTGTGGAGCTTCACGAGTTGCAGGTTGCCATCCTGAAAATGCTTCACTCATCCCAACTCTTCTATTGGTTAGCCAATCCTCAATCCATGACTCTTATCTTACTAAGTAGCCCTTTGTGTGGTACCTTGGCAAATACTTTTTGGAAATCCAAGGATATTTCATCTACTGCTTCCTCTTTATCTATCCTGGTCGCTATCCTGGTCATTATAACCTCAAAGAATTCTAATAAATTTTTCAGGCATGCTTTCACCTTCATGAAACCATGCTTAGAAATGCTCTGCTATTACATCCTCTATAATGGACTCTAATATTTTCCCAATGACAGATGTTAGGCTAACTGACCTATAGTTACCTGGTTTTGTCTTCCTCCCATTATGATAAAGCAGATAGGCAGGTTTCCAAAACTTTGGGACTTATCTGGAATTTTAGGATTCTTGGAAAATGACTACTAGTGCATACACCATGGGCGAAATTCTCTGCAGACCGTCGTAACATCGATTTCCGGCGAGCAAAATTGGAGTAGATGACTCCGGCGTGGGGGCCTTCTTTTAGGCGCCGTTCCCGGAGGGGCCAGGAGCTGACTGACGCGATACACGTCAGTTTCACCAGCTGCGGAAGTGGTGAGACCCGGCGTTTTTTGGAGGAGGAGGAGGAGAGAGACTGACCCGGCGTTTGGGGGGGGGGGGGGGGTTGCGGCATCGGGGGGGGGGGGGTCCGGCATTTGGGGGGGGGGGGGTTTCCGGCATTTGGGGGGGGAGGTTGCGGCATCGGGGGGGGGGGGTTTGGGGGCAGCGGCGTGCAGAGAGGGGGGGGGGCGACGGATGCCCGGGGCCAACGCACCGTCGCCCCCCCCCCTCTGTACGCCACTGCCCCCTACCCCAACCACCCCCCCCTCACCACCCCTACCTCCCTCCCCACCACCCCACCCCCCTCCCCACCACCCCTCCCCCCCTCCCCACCACCCCTCCCCCTCCCCACGATGCCGCAACCCACCCCCCCGATGCCGCAACCCACCCCCCCCGATGCCGCAACCCACCCCCTCCGATGCCGCAACCCACCCCCCCCGATGCCGCAACCCACCTCCCCCCCCGATGCCGCAACCCACCCCCCCCGATGCCGCAACCCACCCCCCGACACTGAACGGCGTCAACCATCATCAATGGTTGACGCCGTTTTAAAGCAACTGTGATTTTCGCTGACGTGACCCGTGGCCACGTCGGCGGGACTTCGGCCCGGAGATTTGTGGAAACTAAAAAAAAAAAATGAAATCCCGCCGGCGCCAGCTGTTTTCAGAGGCTGCCGGCGGGATTTGCACAGCGCCGGTTTTTGGCCGGTCAGAGATTTAAAAACCCTGCGGGAGCGGGATTAACGCCGCTGCCGGCCGATTCTCCGACCCTGCGTGGGGTCGGAGAATTTCGCCCCATCTCTGTAGCTGTTTCCTTTAATATCCTAGGATGCAACCCATCAGGTCCAGCGGACTTATTGGCCTTTAGCTTTACTGTCCATTTATATATTACTTGCTAGTTTACCCTCATAGTTTATCTTCTCCCTCTATTATTTTTTGGTCATCTTTTGGTGTATTTTAAAAAACTTTCTCAATCCTTATAAGCTTACCACTTATTGTCACAACACCCTGGGCTAGTGCACTCAATTGCAGCCCCAATCCACCCATAGTCACAGCACAAGTGAAATTAGATTTTATTTAAAACAATGAGGTGCTTGGTTGGACCCAATAAAATACAGTCACCAGATTTGTAACTTTACAAAAGAAGTAATTTTTTAATCATGTATAGTATTATAATTAAACAGACAGAATATGCAGCTGACTATCTATTTATTACCCCTTTCCCAATACCCTCTTCCTAACTCACCCCACTCTCTGCACACACAACACAGAGGGCAAAGGGTGGTGGAAAAGAAAAGAAAATATTAATAAAACTAAAAGAATAGGGACCGTTCATGCACTGGGATGACTTTCCGTCCATATCTTTCTGACGTTCAGGCTTTTGTTTTGATACTTCTTACTTCTAGGCTTGAGATGATTTTCTCTGGCAAGGTTGTCTACCTTCTCGGCAGACTCAGCATCATTTCAGGTTCACAGCAAAGGATGTGCCAGACACTCACTGCTTTCAGAACAATAGAACCGTTTTTTCACTTCAGCAAGCAGGAGAGAGAGAAAGAGACCATTTATTTTGCTTCCAAGGTCTAAACACTCTGCCCAGTTCTCTCAGGAAGCATCACACAGAAACCAATCACTGACAGGTAGAAGAATGTCCCTGGCCACCCCTTTGGATGCCAGTTAACCAATTCAACTGACTCCCTCCAAAACTAGCTCCTAAGATCCACCCAGTTTCAAAGACCCTGGCTTCTCCTCTTCCAAACACAAAGCCTAGGAACACAGCGTCCTTGCAAGCAAGGCTGTTTCAACTTTGAATCTTCTGCTTAAAGGCACTTCCCATTTTGGGTCCACAGACAAATACAATAAAATAAAACAAAATAAATGAGATCAAAGGAAATAAACAGGGAGGATTCTTACATAGGGCAAAATTCTCCGACCCCCAGCAGGGTCGGAGAATCGCCTGGGGCCACCGAAAATCCCGCCCCTGCCGTGGCAGAGATTCTCCGCCACCCAGGAAGTGGAGGTGGCAGGAATCTCGCCACTCCGATCGGAGAGGCCCCTGCAGTGATTCTCCGGCCCGGATGGGCCGAAGTCCTGCCGCTGGGAGGCCTCTCCCGCCGCTGAGGTTTGAACCACCTCTGGAACGGCGGGATCAGCGGCGCGAGCGGGCCCCGGGGTCCTGGGGGGGGGGGGCAGGGAGCGATCGAACCCCGGGGGTGCCCCTACGGTGACCTGGCCCGTGATTGGGGCCCCCCGCTCAGACTCCGGGCCAGTGCCCTGGGTGCACTATTTTCCTCCGCGGCCGCCACGGCCTCCGCCATGGCGGAAGCGGAAGAGAACCCCACATCGCGCATGCGCCGACCGGCGAAAGCCTTTCGGCCAGCCCCGCTGCCGGGGGCGCCGGTTTTTTCCGCCAGTCTTCTGGTGCCAATCGCTCCGGCGCGGGGCTGGCCCCCAAAGGTGGGGAGAATTCCCCACCTTTGGTGAGGCCCGACCCCTGAGTGGTTGGCGCTACTCCCCTATGCCGGGACCCTCCGTCACGCCGGGTAGGGGAGAATGCCGCCCATAATCTTTGTCACATTGTATGTTTATCTTTCAATTTAATGCAATCCATAACATCCTTAATCAACCATGGTTGATTTATCCCTTTCTTAGAACCCTGCTTCTTCAGTGGGATATACCTTAGTTGTCAGTCATTAACTATTTTCATAAACATCGACCTATACTCTCTGGAGTTTAGAAGAATGAGGCGAGGTCAAATTGAGGTATACAAGATGATAAAATGTATGGATAAAGTAAACATGGAGCGGATGTTTCCTCTTCTGGGGCATTCTAGCATGAGAAGTCATAGTCTTAGGATAAGAGGTAGCAAATTTAAAACAGAGTTGAGGAGAAACTACTTCTCCTAAACGGTTGTGAATCTGTGGAACTCGCTCCCCCAGAGTGCGATGGATGCTAAGGCAGTGAGTAAATTCAAGGAGGAGTTAGACAGATTTTTAATTGGTAATGTGTTGAAGGGTTATGGAGAATGGGCAGAATGATGGATTTAAGGCCAAGATGAGATCAGCCATGATCAAATGGTGGCGCAGACTTGATGGGCCAAATGGCCTATTTCTGCTCCTATATCTTATGAACTCAGGAACGACCTTTTCTGCTAAACTCCTTTCCCAGACCACTCCTGCCAACTTTTCCCTCATTCCTTTGTAATTACGCTTATTTAATTTTAGCACAGTTGTTTCTGATCCATGTTTCTCACTCTCAAACTGAATGCTAAATTCTACCACTGTTTCCTTGGGGATCTTTTACTAAACCTGACTCGTTACACTTTACCAGAATATTGTGGAATACAATGGTGCATTATAGCACTTGCTATTGGTAATGTAGTAGGACGGGTAAACTAAGTCTTCTTTATGGGAAGAATTGGCTTAAGAAAATATGGTTAAACTGGGCCAAGATATTAAAAAAACAGATCAGTGGCTCTTCACTGGCAGTAGGACTCTCTGGTCCTGCTGTTAGCGCTTCCCGACAGTGAAGGGTGGCTTCATTGGGAATTCCAGTTGACAGCAGCAGAAGCAGAGAATCTCGCCGACAGCGAACGGCGTGTCACTGAGTAACATGCAGCTGGGAGGCTGGAGAATCTCGTCCAATGTCTGGATGTTAAGGGAGCATCAAGTGGCCTTTGAGCAAGGAGGTCCAAATGATTTTTTTAAATTTTTATAAATTTAAGAGTACCCAATTATTTTTTTTCCAATATTAGGAGCAATTTAGCGTGGCCAATCTACCTAACCTGCACATCTTTGGGTTGTGGGGGTGAAACCCATGCAGACATGGGGAGAATGTGCAAACTCCACATGGACAGTGACCCAGGGCCAGGATTCGAACCCGGGTCCTCAGCGCTGCAGTCCCAGTGCTAACCACTGCGCCAAATGCCGCTCCCAAATGATAAAATTAGGCAGCACAAGACTACAGTCAAGATAGAAGACAATATAAAGCAAAGCTAGATGAATGCATTGTGCACAGTTAGAAACAGCAAGTAAAAAGTTGGAAAGGTTAGAATGAACAAGGGCAATTAAGATAAAGATATTGAAGCATTGGTAAAACGTTGTGAAGAGTGTCCCAGATTGAGAAATTATCCAATCAAGATTCCTTTCATTCCCCGGTTAAACACAAGAAAACCATGGGAACAAATACATGTGATTTTGTTGAAGTGGAAGAGGAAAAGTACCATGTTTTGATTGATCGCTATGGAAGTGGATACATTTTGACTCTATACCAGAAGTTCCTTAGCTATTGAGAAGTTAGTTTGCAATTTGCGGTTTGCTAGAAATGTTGATTTCAGAGAATAGACCACAGTTCATATCAAAAGTGTTTGAAATATTTCTGAATAATAATAGAGTCAAATGCTCTCGAATACCACCACATCACCCAGCATTGATGGATACTGCAAAAGGAAGAGTAAAAATTGTGAAAAGGCCTCTGCAGATATATTTACAAGGCGACAAACTGGGAAGTTATTTTGTCACAGACTAGATCGTTTTCTGTTTTCAAAGAAATTACACCACAGTCTACAATAGGTTGCTCACATTACGAGTTAGTGTTTAAATATGCTCCTGGGACAAAGTTTAGTTTGCTTAGGCCTGACATCAATAGCAAAATGAGAAAAGCAAGACACAGTAAAAATAAGTCATGATAGACCAGGCATGAAACTTAGAGATTTCAGTGCTGGTCAGCAGGTCATGGTGAAAAACCACCAGGTTGAAAGGAGAAGAATGTGATCTGAGTTGCTGAAAAGGGACTAGGTGCATTCATATATCAGGTGAATTTGAGGAGACACTCCATCAGTGTCATGTAGATCAACTGCTTGAAAGAGGAAATACGACAAAGGGAGAGCAGGAAAAACCTCCTATAGTCCAAATTCCTCTAACAGCCCAAAGTGAAAATCAGAAAGACAGAGAAAGCTATAAAGAAACTGAAGGCTTGCTGGTATTGCAGAATCTGCCAGCAGAGCTAAATGAGTTAGGGCCTGGGATAAAGACAAATCAATCAGTGTCACAATCCCAACCATTAAGTGGGGTTAGTAGTCAAAGTTCAGATTTGACACAATCACAGATGTTGTGAGACCAGAGTCAAGCTACTGGGAGATACCTGGACAGAAAGAAAAATAGAAGACAGATAGGTAATTAAAAGTATGTAGGAAGGAAGAAAAATATTGGGTGTGATTTAAGGGAAATAGTTCGAAGTGTCATATCGGACGCGACTTGTGAGATGTTTACCGACGACCAAACCGGCAGGATCACAGCCCATACTTAATAGCAATTAATGCCGAAAATGAGCCTCCGCAAGCTTCACACCGGTACTGTCCCGCCAGCTGATTTGCCAGACTTGTGCCCGACAGCTCCCTGCTAATAGGAGGGAACTGATTTTAAACACCATCTCTGAACTAACCCCCAGCCAGCACACGAGCGTGACACCACACAGACCTGCTCCATGTTTCGGGGATGCCAACCTGACCAGACTTCTGGACGCTGTGGAGGCGAGACGGGAGACTCTGTTCCGCTGTGGGGGTCGGAGGACCAGCTGCAGGGCCGCTTGGAAGGCAGCGGCACGGCCGTCAGTTCGGGCGGCTTGACCAGGAGGACCGCCGTGCAATGCAGGAAGAAGACCAATGGCCTCCACCAGGCCACAAGGATAAGTTAACGCCGGCCCCCTGGCAACAGTTCTGCCCGCCACCACCCCAGCCTCAACCACCCCCCGCTAAACAGGTCAGTGGCTGGCACCTCGCATCCTCCTCACATCCAATCACTGCGCTTGTGCCCCAGCACACCCTGGCGCCCACCAGCATAACTCTTCCATGTACAGGTGCAGTGCCCACATATGTAACCTGCCTCAACCGCCCAATGCACCAAGCGCCCTCTCTGTCCTCGCAGGGGCAGTTGGCCCATAATTGGCTTGAAAGGGCAGCGGGATTCCAACTATCAAACTCCCCACCCCCTCTGAGGAACGGG
This sequence comes from Scyliorhinus canicula, assembly GCF_902713615.1. Lineage (NCBI taxonomy): Eukaryota > Metazoa > Chordata > Chondrichthyes > Carcharhiniformes > Scyliorhinidae > Scyliorhinus > Scyliorhinus canicula. The sequence goes on from NC_052164.1 coordinate 31,751,936, forward strand.
TCCTGTAGATCGCGGGATTGACGGCGGAGAGATCAGTCACCGATAGCGAGATTGGCTTGTGCCGCAGAGGTGAGGATTCACTGCTCCTTCACCCAGATGACCTGGGGGAATGGAACTGCTGCCCCAGTGCTCAGGGTGGAGAGGGGAATGGGAACCCTCGAAGGGGGGGGGGGGGGGGGGGGGGGGGGTGAAATGGGACTGATCAGGGGGGCTGGGTATCATAGGTCAGGGATCGCTCCTGGGTTTCCCTCAGCAGCCATTGTGCCAGCTTCCGGTTTTTAAAAATGAGTGCTGAACAGCGCCCGCATGACCTCTTGCTGGGGAGCCAGTTAGTTCCCTGGAGGCCATTAGATTGGACCTCCATCTTACTAATCAGATGGAGATTGGTTTAAGTTGTGTCTCGCCATGCTTCGGCAGCAAATGGAACCCGACACTGGGAGCTAGTTAGATTCACACCCGGCGTGGATCCCGATTTTGGCCTCTCCCATGCACCTGGCCCCCTTGATGCACGATCAATTGCACAAAGACAAGAGTTGGATACAATCGAGGCTTTAATACACTAAGGTGTGTGGCCTCAAACTGCAGCTGGCGAAATGGCTGCTGTACAAGGAGCACACATATTTATACTCTGCCTACTGGGCGGAGCCAGCAGGCAGGGAACTACCCCCGTACCTGTAGCACAGGGCCTTACCACAAATCACCTAATATATACATCAGTGGTGACTACCACACCCCTATTTAACCAGTGCGCCCAAATCATCGCCAGGCTCAACACAGTCGTTAATTCATGCCCATTGTTATTTTCATTATTTCCTGTCAAGTTATGATATTTTTGATAAATTCTGGTATTAGGGAATTCTATTGACATATTCATTACTCTGATAATATTGGTTATACATGTTTTGGTTGTACTTACAGTAAAAACAAGTCTGTAATCCAACCTGTTAAACTTCATGATGTTGTTGATGTTTTGCAAGTTATATTTTATTCTGGGAACATTTGCACATCTGCCATTTATATTTTAATAGAAAAGCTGTGTTTTTTAAATGGAGAGGGCGTGTGGCATATTTGTATATTGCAAGAAATAGAACAAAGAACAAAGAAAATTACAGCACAGGAACAGGCCCTTCTGCCCTCCCAGCCTGCGCCGATCCAGATCCTTTATCTAAACCTGTCTCCTATTTTCCAAGGTCTACTTCCCTCTGTTCCCACCCATTCATATACCTGTCTAGATGCTTCTTAAATGATGCTATCGTGCCCGCCTCTACCACCTCCGCTGGTAAAGCGTTCCAGGCACCCACCACCCTCTGCGTAAAAAACTTTCCGCGCACATCTCCCTTAAACTTTCCCCCTCTCACCTTGAAATCGTGACCCCTTGTAACTGACACCCTCACTCTTGGGAAAAGCTTGTTGCTGTCCACCCTGTCCATACCTCTCATAATTTTGTAGACCTCAATCAGGTCCCCCCTCAACCTCCGTCTTTCCAACGAAAACAATCCTAATCTACTCAACCTTTCTTCATAGCTAGCACCCTCCATACCAGGCAACATCCTGGTGAGCCTCCTCTGCACCCTCTCCAAGGCATCCACATCCTTCTGGTAATGTGGCGACCAAAACTGCACGGAGTATTCCAAATGTGGCCGAACCAAAGTCCTATACAACTGTAACATGACCTGCCAACTCTTGTACTCAATACCCCGTCCGATGAAGGCAAGCATGCTGTATGCCTTCTTGACCACTCTATCAACCTGCGTTGCCACCTTCAGGGTACAATGGACCTGAACTCCCAGATCTCTCTGCACATCAATTTTCCCCAAGACCCTTCCATAGACCATATAGTCCGCTCTTGAATTTGATCTTCCAAAATGCATCACCTCGCATTTGCCTGGATTGAAATCCATCTGCCATTTCTCTGCCCAACTCTCCAATCTATCTATATTTTGTTGTATTCTCTGACAGTCCTCCTCGCTATCTACAACTCCACCAATCTTAGTATCATCTGCAAACTTGCTAATCAGACCACCTATACCTTCCTCCAGGTCATTTATGTAGATCACAAACAACAGTGGTCCGAGCACGGATCCCTGTGTAGGGTGAGATTTGTCGGCCGCTCACCCCGACGGGATGTTCTGGTCCGGCCAACAGCCCACCCTCGCCGCAGGTTTGCCAGCAACGAGTGGTGCATTCGATGGGAAATTCGGTTGATAACAGTGGGACCAGAAGATCCTGCCACTGGAGGGTCGCACTCCGCCGCTACAAAATGCACCACAGAGGGGCTGGAAACTCGCACCGATAATGTTCTTCTGATGCCCTTTCTGCTGCCCTCTCTGTTGGGGAGGTGTAAATAACGTTAGTTCAATGGCTGCCTGCAGTTGAGCATGTGATAGCTCATCTTGCTCAGTGCAATGCACAGCATTCATTGACTGAGAATCATAGGTATTCTGAGCATTAATATTGTTTTGTAAACTTCACAGCATTCAGAACATGCATTCATTTCGAATGACAACAAATAGAGTTTGAGGTGCATTGGTGTGGATAAAATTAATCTTCATTCAATCTGTTATACTGCGAAAAACCAGGCCACATGGTTCTGAATACCAAGGTCTGATCACAGGTGCATGAATTCTGTGCACATATTCGCATGGGGAGTGCAAGAATCTAAGGTTATAGTGTCACACGATTTGTTCCGGATGCTTTAGGGCATTCATAGGGGTGAAGAGATCATCTAGTGTGTTGCGTACAAATAAATTGTATTCATTACTACCAGTTCAGTAAAATATGTTACCTAGGCTGTCACTGCATTATAAATCTACAACTTCACATTGCACTGCACAGTGCTGCAATGATCTGCAGTTTTTCATTGAATTCTACAATACTACACTGATTTACAATATGAGATGCTGCACAGTGCGAGAGCGATATGTTATTTATGTTACACTGCAGAATATCCTGTAAAGAAAAGTCTCACCCAAAGTGCTGCCATGAAGTGAAGAGAAATGTTGTAAATAGTGAAGAACTTTATGAAATTCAGTGGTCAAAAGGACAATGTTCATTCAGTCATAAATATCAATGTCCGGTGACCTGCTTTCCTATTTTGACATAAAATTAAGTTGTTACATGCCAATGAGCATGCTGGCCTCCCTCACACAGAGTCATTTAGCTCTTTTCAAAATGTTTTCAACTGAACAATGGACTAATTTATCTTAAATTGCTTTGAGAGACTGTTGACAGGCTTGGAATATGAAGAAGGAAGGCTTTGATTGTTTCAATTTTCTATAATTTCAGAGAAGGTATATTACAAGTTTAAATTGCAGTTGTGAAGGCAATAATGGTGATTTCTCAGCCGCGAAGAAGCACAACATTGTTGTCTATTCCCTCCCTGCCTCTAACATCTACTTATTGCGTTGCTGATAAGAATGATCATATCTGGTTGGAGGTCTTGTAAGCTGCCACGTTAAACACAAAAGTATGAATGACGTAGAGAACATTTAATTTGAACATAATTTTATCTCAAAGATCATCTTGAATCCTATTCATTGAACAAGACAGTTGCCAAACAATTCTAGTGAAACGTTTTTACACCCTGGTCTTTCAAAGAATATGTGAGCAGCTGGCAGAACATTGGTTAGCACAGTTGCTTCAAAGCTACAGGATTCCAGGTTCGATTCCCGGCATTGTCAGTGTGGAGTCTGCACATACTCCCCGTGTCTGCGTGGGCTTCCTCCGGATGCTCCGGATTCCACTCACAGTCCACAAATGTGCAGGTTAGGTGGTGTAATGAACTCCAATTCGCTTTATTGGTTGACCAATTGGAGTATGAGCTCCCTCAATGATAGCTCATTGAGGGGGCCCATATAATCACCTGTATAGGCTTTGTGAGCCAGTCTAAAGTTGACTGGACTGCTAGCAGCACTGTTTGTAGCTGCTCCTGTAATATCGTCCTCCCGTGGACTATTACAGTGGCGACGAGGTAAACTACGAATTTTGCGGAGACCAGCTGCCGCACTCGGAGGGTAAGCCTTGCCATTTTAAAAATGCCGTTTTTTGGGAGGTTAGAGGCATTCGACCCGGCTATTGAGAACTGGTCTCAGTATGTGGAGAGAATGTGTTACTTCTTCCGGGCAAATATACTGACGGACGAAAGGAGACGGCTTATCCTGCTGTCGGCGTGCGGACCCTCCGCTTTCGCCATTATACGTAATCTGACTTATCCCGATACGCCGGATACAAACATTTTCCAAGAAGTAACGGAATTGGTGAAAGAGCACTACGACCCAAAACCACCCCTCATTTTGCGTAGGTACAGATTCTACACAGCGAAGCGGGAAGACAGGGAGTCAGTCACGAATTTCTTGACCCGCCTGAGAAGGCTGGCGGAAAAATGTGAGTTCGGCCCAACGCTAAATGAAATGCTTCGGGACCGGTTAGTGTGTGGTATAAACGACCTCACAATACAGAAATGCCTGTTGGTGGAAACTGAGCTAGACTGCAGGCAGGTGTTATAGCTCGCACTGTCCCTAGAAAAGGCAGCAAGGGGGGCGCAGGAACTACAGGGCACGCCAATGGAGGTAGATACCTGTGAGAGGGACTACCACAATGGGTCCTGCTACCAGATAGCCACTCTCAGGAAAAACCTGAGGAATAGAGGGAAAAAGGAAAACCCCAGAACTGCCCCCAAGTCTGCCAGGACTAACTGGAGACAGAGGGAAGTACCGGCTGAGGCTCCCCCAACAGAGAAGGACCGTTTCTGGCACCAGACAGAGTGGGATAACAACAGAAACCCTAGAAGGAGGGGCAAAAGAGGAATAGCAGGTGGGGACGCAGGGAAGTATACAACCTAGATGCCCCATCATCCTCCGAAGGGGAACAATTATACAATATTACAACGAAGAAAGCAGAACCCATTAGGATTACCCCACGGGTGAACGGGCGGCCGACAATAATGGAAATAGACACGGGTGCGGCCGTATCAGTAATGGGAGTGGCAGCATTTAGACAAATCAAAGATGGACTCCAGCCACTAACCCTAACAAAAACATCGACGAAACTTAAAACCTACACGGGGGAACCCCTGGAAGTTCTAGGCACGACTCATGTACCTGTGGAATATGAGAAACAATTGCTCAGATTACCATTGACGATAGTAGAGGGCTCCGGACTGAGCTTAATTGGACGAAACTGGCTGAAAGACCTAAAATTAGATTGGATGAAAATTTTCCAGAGTGGAAGCGGGCAGTTGAGTGGAGTACTCCAGAAATACCCGGAGGTCTTCCAGGAAGGTTTGGGGGAAATCATAGGCGCCAAAGCAACTTTGCACGTGGACCCAGAAGCCCTTCCGACATTTTGTAAGGCCAGGCCGGTACCTTTTGCATTAAGGAAGAAAGTAGATGATGAAATAGAAAGGTTACGGCGCGACGGCATTATCAGACCAGTACAGTTCTCGGAATGGGCAGCGCCGGTGTTACCAATTCTGAAGCCAGACGGCTCGATACGTCTCTGTCGAGATTTCAAACAGACAGCAAACAAATACGCACTGCTGGACAAATACCCAATCCCGAAAATAGGCGACCTATATGCCAAATTGGCAGGTGGGCTTTTGTTCATGAAACTAGACATGAGCCACGCCTACCTGCAGTTAAAACTGGACAAGGGTTCCCAGAAGTTCGCTACGATCAACACTCTGAAGGGCCTTTTTCGTTATACTAGGTTACATTTTGGAGTCTCATCAGCTTGCGCAATATTCCAGCGAACAATGGAAAAGATTCTGCAGGGACTACCGCAGGTGGCGATTTATTTGGACGATGTCTTATTCACGGGTAGGACAAACAGGGAACACTTAAGGAACCTGGAGGAAGTGCTCAGGCGTTTCGCAAAGGCAGGCGTACGGCTAAAAAGGGAAAAATGTGTTTTTCTGGCCCCACAAGTGACGTACCTGGGATATAAAGTAAATGAGTCAGGCTTACATCCATTAGAAGACAGAGTAAGGGCAATAAAAGAAGCCCAGGCTCCCACCGCGGTCCAGGAGTTACGATCATTTCCAGGGTTGGTAACCTATTATGGAAAATTTATTGAAAATAGGGTGTCCATACTAGAACCCCTCCACCAGCTACTAAAAAAGGGGCAAGAATGGAAATGGTCCGCCCGCCAAAACTGAGCATTTAGGGATATTAAGGAACAGCTGTCATCCGCAAATGTCCTAGAGCATTATGACCCAAGGAAGGAGTTGGTGGTTACTTGTGATGCATCCCCCTACGGGGTAGGAGCTGTCTTAGCCCAGAGAGGAAGGAATGGGGAAGAACGGCCAATAGCCTATGCTTCAAGGACCTTGGCGATGGCTGAGAGGAAGTATGCCCAAATCGAGAAGGAAGGACTGGCGGTGATATTCGCAGTAAAAAAATTTCACCAGTATCTGTACAGGCGGAAATTCACCATAATGACGGACCATAAGCCGTTATTAGGGTTAATAAAAGAAGACAAGTCAATACCCCCGATTGCATCAACCAGAATCCAACGCTGGGCGTTGCTACTGGCGGCGTATAGATACGTTCTGGAGCACAGACCGGGAACGCGAGTAGCACATGCAGATGCTTTGAGCAGACTTCCCCTCCCGGATACTCCGCCGCAAATACCAAACGTAGAGGAGACAGTAATGACTCTAAATTTTTTGGACACCCTACCAGTAGACGCACAACATATTCGGTTGTGGACGCAAAAAGACCCAGTTTTAGCCAAGATGAAGCATTTACTGCTAACAGGGGAACTGGAAAGACCAGTGGAGCCTGAGATGCACCCATACTGGAGCAGAAGGGACCAAATAACCGTAGAAGATGGTATCCTATTATGGGGAGCCCGGGTAATCGTCCCAGCTCAGGACCGTCAGGCAATCTTAACTGAGTTACATCACGGACACCCAGGGGTGTCTAAAATGAAGATGCTAGCTCGAAGCTACATTTGGTGGCCAGGTTTGGACACAGACATAGCAGCCTTGGTACGTCGGTGCCAGGAGTGCCAACAGGGGCAAAGAGTGCCACCAGCGGCATCATTGCATCCGTGGGAATGGCCAGGCAGACCGTGGACCCGCCTGCATATTGACCACGCCGGCCCTTTCATGGGCTCAATGTTTTTGGTGATAGTGGACGCCCACTCCAAATGGTTGGACGTCCACCGGGTAAACACGGCAAGCACAGCATCGACAATTGAAAAGCTCAGGGCCTCGTTTGCAACACATGGACTTCCGGAGGTATTGGTGTCGGACAATGGAACGGCATTCACAAGTGGGGAATTTGGAAAATTCCTGAAGGAAAACAGAGTCTGTCACATCAAAACGGCCCCTTACCATCCAGCAACCAACGGCCTGGCAGAGAGAGTGGTCCAGTCACTTAAAGCGGGACTCAAGAAGCAGCCAGCAGCGTCAATGGACACAAAGCTCTCCCGCTGGCTGTTTGATTACAGGAAAACACCGCATTCCACAACAGGCATACCGCCAGCTGAACTCTTAATGGGAAGGCGGCTGCGAACGAGGCTCTGTCTCCTTTTCCCAAATTTAACGGGGAAAGTGGAGAAACAACAGGAGGCCCAACGCAGGGGGCATGATAATAGTCGGCAGCAGAGACATTTCCAGGTGGGGGCACCGGTTTTGGTCAAGAATTATGGGAATGGATCAATATGGGTCAAAGGCATGGTAGAGTCCCAAACAGGGCCCATATCCTATGAGGTTTCAATAGGAGGTAAGGTGCTGAAGAAACACCTAGACCAAATAAGGGCAGCGGAACCACACCTGGAGGCAGGCGAAGCAGGACCGCCTCAAGCTGGGATAGCCCAGACGGAAAGGATACCCACACCCCAGCCCCGAGCAATTTCTCCAGACCCGTCACCCAGTCGGAGATGGACACACTCGACGAGGCCGCCTCGACACCTCTCCCCGAGGAGGAGGAAGAACAACTTCCAAGGAGGTCGTCAAGGAAAAGACGGGCACCTATAAGGTACACCCTGCCCACTTCGGAGAACGACCCGGTGGACGACACAGAGGTGACAGACCCAGACATGAGGAGCAGGAAGAAGCTCAGAGGAATGCCAGCTGGCAGGAATTCCTCGGACCTTGGGGGGGAGGGGTGTAATGAACTCCAATTGGCTTTATTAGTTGGCCAATTGGAGTATGAGCTCCCTCAATGATAACTCATTGAGGGGGCCCATATAATCACCTGTGTAGGCTTTGTGAGCCAGTCTTAAGTTGACTGGACTGCTAGCAGCACTGTTTGTAGCTGCTCCTGTAATATCGTTATTGTAAATAAATATTGGTGTGGTGACGGAACTCCTGCCTTCCGTGGACTACTACAGGTGGACTGGCCATGATAAATTGCCCTTTGTGTCCAAAAAGTTTGTGTGGGGTTATGGGGTTGCGGGGATGGGGTGCAGGGGTGAGCTTAAGTGGGGTGCTCTTTCCAAGGACTCGATGGGCCGAATCGCCTCCTGCTGCACTGTAAATTCTATGATTCTATGGTGTGCCTGAAACCAAACATCCACCCATCAATGTATATTACTAATATTTCCTATTACTGATCTGGAACCTGCAAGTGAGATAGTCTGTGTATTTTAGTGATATTGGTAAACTGGCACAATAGATTAAACTGACTTAAAGTACACAGTGAATGGTGGAATTAGAAAGAAATCAATAAGGAAAGTGAATTGAAAGCCTCAAGGAAACAAATTAGCTCGATTTATATCACCTGTGAAATGACGATTTGATCTCAATGAGTTATTCATAATCCGGGTTCAAGTCAATACTTACAAGCGAAAATAAAGACAGAAAACGTTGGAAAAACTCAAGCAGGTCGGGCTGTATCTGCTAGGAGAGAAACAGGATTAACATTTTGAGTCTGTGTTACTCTTCTTCAGAGTTAAAGAGAGGGATTTTTATACTGTTTAAGAGAGGGTTCCGCAGGAGGAGGAAATAGAAGGTCAGGGATCGAGGAGAGCGAGGCGAGATTTGATAAAGATGTCATTGGCAAAATACAAAGGGAGTGTTAATAGTAAAGGTAAAGACTAAAGAAGATGCTTGTCGTGACATAAAGATAAGGTAGCAGAATGTGTTAATCACAAAATATGGGTCAGCACTGTGGAAGCATAACTTAAGAACAAGTAACAGATGTCCCACAGGGCAAAGAAAATGGATTAAAAAAGGGGGTCAAAAATGGAAGAGAGAGTTCATGGTCTGAAGTTGTTGAACTCAATGTTAAATTCAGAAGGTACCTAATTAGAAGATGAGGTGCTGTTCCTTCAGTTTGCATTGACTTTCACTAAAACATTACAGCAGATCAAGGACAGATATGTGGACATGACAGCAAGATGGTGAGTTGAAATGTCAGGTGAGCGACAGCAAGGCCAGGGTCATGTATCCGCACAGTGGTTACCCAGTCTGCGTTTAATTTCCCCAATGCAGAGAAGACCATATTGGGAGCAGCGAATACGGTAGACCAAATTGAAATGAAATGGGCAGCACGGTAGCATTGTGGATAGCACAATCGCTTCACAGCTCCAGGGTCCCAGGTTCGATTCCGGCTTGGGTCACTGTCTGTGCGGAGTCTGCACATCCTCCCCGTGTGTGCGTGAGTTTCCTCCGGATGCTCCGGTTTCCTCCCACAGTCCAAAGATGTGCAGGTTAGGTGGATTGGCCATGATAAATTGCCCTTAGTGTCCAAAATTGCCCTTAGTGTTGGGTGGGGTTATCGGGTGGAGGTGTTGACCTTGGGTGGGGTGCTCTTTCCAGGAGGCGGTGCAGACTCGATGGGCCGAATGGCCTCCTTCTGCACTGTAAATTCTATGATGAAAATAAAGGACTATGATGAAATGAAATGAAAATCGCTTATTGTCACGAGTAGGCTTCAAATGAAGTTACTGTGAAAAGCCCCTAGTCGCCACATTCCGGCGCCTGTTCAGGAAGGCTGGTACGGGAATTGAACCGTGCTGCTGGCCTGGCTTGGTCTGCTTTCAAAGCTAGCTCTTTAGTCCTGTGCTAAAGCAGCCCCAGGAGGAGGTTCAAGTGGAATGCTGCTTCACCTGAAAGGAGTATTTGGGGCCTTTACAGTCTTCTGGGCTTAACATTGAGTTCAACATCTTCAGACCATGGATGCTCTCCACCATCTCCACCACCTTTTTTAATCCTTTTTTTTGTCCTAATGCCCCATCCATCATGCCCTGTCCCCACCTGTCACTTGTTCTTAGGTTTTGCTTTCACAGAATGATGACCCTTGTTCTGCTCTTAACACATTCTACTATCTTATTTTTATGCCACTATTAGCAGTTCTTTAGCCTTTAACATTACCATTAACACTCTCTTTGTCTTCTACCCGTGGCACCTTTGTCAAATTACCCCGAACTCTCAACTATCCCTGAACTTCTATTTTGACCCACCTGCTCCGCCCCCTCGTAAACAGAACAAATGAAATGAAAATCGCTTATTGTCGCAAGTAGGCTTCAAATGAAGTTACTGTGAAAAGCCCCTAGTCGCCACATTCTGGAGCCTGTTTGGGGCGCCGAACATGTTTCCCCCTCTTTAGCTCTAAGAGTCATGCAGACTAAAAACATAAACTCTGCTTCTCTCTCCACAGATACTGCCAGAGCTGTTGAGTTTTTCCAGCATTTTCTGTTTTTAATCTCAAATTTCCAGCATGTTGCCTTCAACCATCAAACCTTTACCAATGTAACACCGCTCACCTGCTACCATTGACTCTTAGGTTCTTTCAGACTTGTTTTAGCACTGACTACTGAATTGTTATTACCATATGCCAACAATCCCCATCACTGCTTTGTGCTGTTGCTGTCACATGTGTGAGATTGAAGATGGAATATTGAGGGCACCTGACCATCCTGAACTATATTTTGCTTTTCAATTGATTTCACCGCATTATTTTCTGGAACAATAATCCCCCTCCCCCCACCCATCATTGTGGACTCTTATTCCATGCATAACATTTACAAATGTTCACAAGGTCACAAGTATCATGAATTAATACTTGTCAATACCTAATAGAGGAATGTATACTACTTTATTAATACAGCAAAAATCATTTCACTATTCGTAATTTATGCATGTTATTTATGTATTTCAAATGTTTTTCAGTTAACTACTTTCTCCATCTTCTGATCTCTGTGAAAGTGAAACTAGGTAAGCTAATTGATGTATTTACAGGTATAGTTGCGATAATAATAATAATCGTTATTGTCACAAGTAGGCTTAAATGAAGTTACTGTGAAAAACCCCGAGTCGCCACATTCCGGCGCCTGTTCCGGGAGGCTGGTACGAGAATTGAACATTGTTCTGCATTACAAGCCAGCTGTTTATCCCACTGTGCTAAACCAGCCCCTGGTTAACAAGTTTTAATGTAATCCAGTGTCCTGTCTAGATTGTGATTCAGAAGTGGGTGGCGATTAAAGTGGTGAAAACACATGGACTCTTAATTGGAAAGGCATCACACAAACAAACTGTACAATTATGTACATAACCACAATGTCATGTAGCTTTTGTGCTAAACCTGTTCTCCCGCTTATGCAACCAAGTGACAGGAAGGATGAATGTAGTCCGAAGGAACCCGCTGACCACCACTGCCAATGCCCAGGACGATATTTTATTATGCTTCATGCAACTGCACTGCAATATCTAGATAAAGTTCTCAGGCATTTGGGGCATTTTAGACCTGGATAGCGCGGATCTACTGAATACAGTACATCTGCACTCAATCTACAGCACCCTGTGGTGATCACAAGTTAACCAGATGCAACACAACTGAGCGACCACTAGAGGGAGCACGGGAGAGCCATATAAATAGATCAGGACAGGAAGTGAGGAGACTCTTCACAGCAGGCGGGCTGGTAAGCAGGACACACAGCAAGCAAAGCTGGTAGTTAGCACTGGAAGGTAGTTCTAGGTCGAGCTCTGGAAACTGAACGAACTCACAATAAAGCATCTTCTCCACACTTGAGACTACGAGCTTTATTAAGACACGAGGAACAACACATGGTACCAGCAGTGATTTCAGGACGCTTACGACAGGACAACTCAGCTGCAGATACAGAAAGCACAAAATGGCATGGAAATCTCCTACTGGACATTTGACTGGGGAAGACATCGCTAATTCGAGGATGTGGCATGGATACCCACCTCAGCTGGACACGACTGGTAATGTAAGAAATGTCTGGAAAAGGTTTAAACAAATGTTCGATTTTTATCTCATAGCTAATGATGTAGCAGACGCCTCAGACAAAATTAAAATAGCAATTCTCATCGAAGGGCCTGTCAATAGGAAAGTGTATTCTGCATTCCATTCCTGCACCACTAACCATGGTAATGATCAAATCTACACTATCATTGCAAATTTCACTGACTTAATGAGCCATCGTTGACTTAAAGTAAACGATTAACATTTGTAGCAATTGACTGAAATTCTAGACAGAAAAGAATAAAATCAAATCCAAATCTGTTCCATATAATCCACCTTTATCATTTGACCACATTGCCAATTATGCACATATGTTTCATGCTCCAAAACGCATCACTTGACATTTACTCATCTCTTAAATCCATCTGCTATTTCTTCACCATTTACCTAATTGATATAGATCCCTTTAAATGTCAATATCCTCCATGCTGATCAAAGAGGCAAATAGTTTGGCTTTATAATAATTTAATAATTAGTCATGCTGAGAGAGAATATGCCACATTCTGAGAAGAGGACGAATATACCATGTAACGTGCAACATAGTGGGTACAATCGAACTTCTTTGTCGCGCCCGATTCAGGATAAACACATGGCTCATTTAAATGTGCCTGCACCAGATTATCCTGGTACCCGGGATCTAACAGCACAAATGTAGACCAGGCATAACGGCATCTGGGGGGTCTCCCAGGCCATTGGAGACCCCTGGGTGGTTCGGGAGTGGGCAGGGTGGCCCCCCAGCTCTCCTCCTGGCACCTCAGCACCTTGGCACTGCCAGGCTGGCAGGGGCACTGCCATAGTGCCTGGATGGCAGTGCCAGGGTGCCTAGGTACCAGAGTGGCACTACCAAGAGCTTTGGCCTGAGGATGCCCAGAGCCATGAAGCGGGGATGAGGGATGGTATGAAGGGTGGGAGTGAAAGGCAGGTAAGAAGGGGGCCTCCTAAAGGTTGGGGTGTGTGAAGGGTCAGGTCCTGAAATGGGCAAGACCCGAAAGGGGATGGGGAAGGCCTGAAAAGGTTGGGCCCTCAGCAACCTCATAGCTGGGTGTCCTGACTTGGGAGGAGGAGTGTGGGGCAATGCCCATGTGTATGGGGATTGACAGTGCCCATGGGTGAGGAGTGTGGTTGACCCTCAAGCTCATTTAGAGATCAGAGCACCCTTTCAAAATGGCAGCCCGATCCCTGAGGAGTCAGTCTGGCCAGAGAGTTCAGCTCCGCATTGCTGAAAAAGTGTGGGCTAGACTGAGAAGAAACTAGCCTAGGCCCAAAAAAATGACTAGGCATAATCCAACAAAATCGCAACAGAGTCCCATGTGGAGCGCAGTTAGCCGAGTGTTTCCCAGCGCTCACAGCACCGAGAAACACATTTTCCAATGGGACTTTGTTGCAATCTGGAGCTTCAGCGGGCTAACTGCCCCACCAAGTCCTGTTTCCTGCACTGAGAAGCTCCGCTCGCCACACCTCCTCAGTGCAGGAAGAAATCTGGTGTCCCGATGCCTCGACCCCCGGAAAGCCCCAACTCACCGATAAGCGGTTCTTCAGACACTCCCACACCCCACATTACATAGGCAGGGCACACCTAGGCTTGATCACCAGCATGGGAAAATGCCAGCCTGGCACCTTGGCACTTCCAGGCTGGAACGCAGATGTCATTGCAAAGGTGCCAGGCTGGCAGTGCTAAGGTTCCCAGTTGGCACTGCAAGGGTGCCACCCTGCCCAGAAGACAACCACCTGGAAACCTCCAACCCCCTGGGAGTCCCCCCAAGTGCAGATCTGCATGATTCCCGTTTGTGGGGACCAGCACTGAACGAAGCTTGCCTGAGATCTCTAGGGGGAAGGGTTAGATCTGAGAGTCTCGTTAGATCAGGCGAGCTACATATTAGACTGAGACTAACTACTCATTCTAATATACAGATTTGCCGAACACTGATCCCACCCACAATGGGCAGAATTAAGATTGTGACGTCTCGTGAGATCCCATTAAGTCTCGTGAGGCGTGGCGAGCTGGGTAGGTTCCAGAAGAGGGATCTCCCGGTATCTACTGGCCACACCGCACCACCGTTCAGGCGCAACATGGCGATAGATTGTGCCCTAAGTGTGGGCAAATACCAGTCTGGATCTCACCTACAAAGCCAGCGAGGAACACCCTGCCAAACACACCCAAAATGGCACTTTGAAATGTTTCTGTTAAATCGCGCCCAATGTTTTGTCGCTACAAGAAAACTTTATATTGTTCCACATAATGTAATCTATCATTTTAAGGCCAAAAGATTTTGGCATGTAAAGAGGCACAATTGATGTCAACTGGAAGGGAGTTTGTCTGAAAACAGCAGGTTGTCAATGACAACAGCATTGGATAGAATGCATTGAGGTCTTGGCATGTGTTGTGACCCATTTCTCCACTGTCACTTCAAAACAAAAACGAAGAAACGGAAACTACCATTCACAAGGTGCAATGGTTAGAATGGATCATGAGCAAAAAAAAAGCACGTGGTTGGCTTCACCACCCACATGTTATTATTCCATAGTTTGTGATGCAAGCAATACAATTTATTGTAATTTTTAAAATAATCACACAAAATCTTGTTTGTTTGCAACAGTCAGACTCTACTATAATTATGGGTGACAACATTGGTAAGACCCAAAAAAACCTCCTGATCAATGTGTTCATGCAATCTATTTGTTTATCACCCTGGAGTGGTTCAAACAAATTACAAGTTAAATGGATATTTGTCTTAAAATCCTTACCTTAACATGGGAAAAATAAATTTAAAGAACTGATACAAATTTAGAAACATACCAACATAAAATAATTTGCAACAAACTTGAGTTTAATGGAGCAAATTAAAATAACACTGGGGGGCAAATTGGATCATTGACATCTCAAGCATTGGTTCTCACTGAAATTGTGATAACCAAATTGTTCACTAAAGACCCTCAACAGGTATTGCCTCCTGCTGGGAGTCCTTCTTGCGCTCCTTCTGCTACAGTTTCTCCTGCTTTCCATGGCCTGCCTTCATTCTGCCAGTTATTGCCAATTTAAGTAAAAGGCCGACCATGTCACCTATGCCTGGAGGCAACCTGTTACAGAACAAGCTTTTAAATCAGCAAAAAAGTACTTCAGTACCAACCAGACTATTTTCTGTGGACTATTCAAAGTTTAGCCAGGTTTAGGAAAGCTACAAATATGGATGCATTTGCACCGGCCAGAATAAATAATCTCACAACTGACTTCCAAGGAATTTTGTGATTCCTTTAAATTGAACTGGTGGGGATCCTTCGTGCCTTTTAACATCGTGATCAACTGTGAAAAGTTAAGAAAGGCCATAAACTAGAACACCATGGCTGGAAGTTTCTGTCCGTCCACGCCGGCGGGATCCTCCGGTCCAGCCGAGTGCACCACCTCGTCCATTTTGCGGTGGTGAGGGGTACATTAAATGGGAAACACCATTGACAACGGCGGAACCAGTCGATCCTGGCACTGGCCAATAGTGGGCTGCCTCCGCCGCTGTGAAACATTTAGCGCATCACTCAGAAATTCCCGCCAAATGTTTGGACAATGAGAATACCTGTTAATTGTACCAATTGAAATACACACAAAAGGGAGGGTATTGATTGGATGGCTACCTGGGCACATGTAAAGCGACACGTACTTAATAATCTTTCATCTTTATTGTCACAAGTAGGCTTACATTAACACTGCAGTGAAGTTACTGTGAAAAACCCCTAGTCGCCACATTCCGGCGCCTGTTCGGGTACACAGAGGGAGAATTCAGAATGTCCAAATTACCTAACAGCACGTCTTTCGGGACTAGTGGGAAGAAACCGGAGCACCCGGAGGAAACCCACGCAGACACGGGGAGAACGTGCAGACTCCACACAGACAGCGACCCAAGCCGGGAATCGAACCTGGGACCCTGGAGCTGTGAAGCAACAGTGCTACGTACCGTGCTGCCCACAAGAGTTGAGTGGAGTTAAGAGATATGTGCCTGCAGTGTTTTGCTTTGTGATTAAATCTATCCCAAATAAAGACTAGCATTGCATTCTTCCTTCACAAATTGGCTATTAGGAGTATAACCATGCTAACATCAAATCACTGACTGACATGATAATCTGCCCTCTATGCATGTTATTGCCAATTGTAAAGTGTGTGCAAACCGTGTGTGCCAACTCCTTTACAAGTATCGTGCAAGATGCACTCTCTGACCAAAGTACGTGTGCGCATCTCAAACTTTGTTTTCCACTATTAGGACGCTACGCAGCATATAAATGGCCTTTTGATAGCTGGCGTAGAGATGATGAGCCAAAGGGCCTCTTCCTGTGCTGTAAAACCCAGTGACTCTAAAAAAACAGACACTACAGAGGCCAATTTCTCCCTTACAATGCCTGCAATAGAACTAGCGTCATCAGAACAGAAGTAATAGTTAGTTACTTCAATACCCATAAAATACTTCTTGCAATTCTTGAAAAAAATGAAGACTTGAGGTCAAATGTTGATGTATCAAAGTGTGAAAAGGAACTGCATTGATTGGAATTTCAGGTGCGAATAGCCCCCGACCATGAGAGTGAAAAGTTTACCCACAGAAACTTCATTATAAACTGGCACTGCCACAGTTCTTTGCATAAATACTGAGTCTGCATTAATGTGGAGTCTAATGTTTTATTGTTTATATTGCCCGTTCTTCCCCAAAGCTCCAATGCAATAATCCATTCCCTTTTCCAATTACTTTTGAAAACTGCACATACTTCTCGGCTATTTGGTTTAGGGTAATTGACTGTTGCCTGGAGGGGGCAAGATATCAGTACAGTCTCAGAATAAACAATTGAACACTTTTCTCAGGCATCTGCAGCATTAATATCGTCTAATTGAGTTCGCCTGTCAACCGGGTCTCTCAATACATCATCCCATTACCCAGTGGGAATTCAGGTGGATTATAAATCCAACAATCAATACGTTATCGAAATGAACCCAAACTCCGGTGACTGCATCTAGTCAAGAACATCTGAGTAGAGGCTGCAGCAGATGGTAATGCTGTAAGAGAAACAGTGCCTATGGATACGAGAGTTTAAACTTAGGCAGAAGTACAGGAAGAAAGGTGGTCATGAGGGGGGCGGGGGGGGGGGGGGGGCGACGGAGGGGGGAGTAGTTGGAGGGGAATGAATTCAGAAGAGACCAAAGAGTTTAGTTGAATAATGGGGAATTTCTCTTTGCAAAAGCTGAGGAAGGAAAGTATAGAGACCGGGGAGAAATCCAGGAGGGGTGGGAGGCGATGAGAACGTTACAAAAGGGATGTTCGCGATGGGGATTAGGGGAAAATGTTCAGAGGAGATAAGGTGCTGCAGTGATAAGGCAAGGGTTCAAGCTGTCATAAGGACCAAGTTGATGTGCAGAGACAAAATGATGGAAAATATAGTCAAATGAGGAAGCTTTGGTAATGACAAAAATGTCAAGTTTCAGTCAAATGTGATCATCCATAATAAGGTTGGTGTTAGTGAGTGAGCAGCTTGAGGACTTGGTCCAATTAAATCCGGAGCAGGATAATAGAGCAATTCTGATGGATGAACACAATAAGGTTAGCAGCCATAGGAAACAAGTGTATAGCAACTCCGGTGCAGAACACAGTGCGGGTGGGAGACAGCGGGTGGATGAGACTCTCTTTGCTGTTTCGGGGATTTTGCTGTGTGCTAAACAAGTTCCACATGTGCCAGCATAACAGTCACAGCGCTTCAAAGCAAATTCTTGAATGTGAATAACTTTAAGGTATTTCTCAGAGATCCCATTTGAGGGGCAAGTCTTAATGGGGGGGGGAAATTGAATAAGGTCTAAAAAGGGTTCGGAAATCACAATGCGTGATTAACTTGTGCCTTATAGTTGCAATTCAGGCAGAATGCATGTTCTGTACTGTCTGTTCATGAGTAAGAAGTGCCCTCCACAATTGCCAGACATCTATTTTTTAAAAATAAAGTTAGAGTACCCAATTTCTTTTCTCCAATGAAGGGTCAATTTAGCGTGGCCAATCCACCTACCCAGCACATCTTTGGGGTGTGGGGGTGAGACCCACGCAGAGAATATGCAAACTCCACACGGACAGTGACCCAGGACCGTGATCGAACCCGGGTCCTCGGCGCCGTGAGGCAGCAGTGCTAACCACTGCACCACCGTGCTGCCCGATTGCCAGGCGTCCAAAGTGCTTTAAAGCTAATTAAGTATTTTTGAAGTGCCTTCACTGCTGTAGTGTGGGAAATGTGCCAGCCAATTTACATACAGCAGTGTGATAATAACCAGATCATGTGTTTTAGTGATTTGATTGGGGGATAAATAATAGCCAGGACACTGCAAAAGAGTGTCATGGAATCCTTTATGTTCATCTGAGAGAGCAGACAGAGTCTCAGTTTTACATGTTGTAATGACCTCCAATTAGCATTACTGGTTGGCCAATTAGAGTATGAGCTCCCTCAATATAGCTCATTGAGGGGGCCCATATAAGCACCTGTGTAGGCTTTGTGATCCAGTCTTAAGTTAACTGGAATGCTAGCAGAACTGTTGGAGTTGCTCTTGTATATAGTTATTGGCAATAAATATTGGTGTGGTGACGGGACTCCTGCCTCCTGTGGATTATTACAGTGGCGACGAGGATGGGATGGGACAGAACAGCCAATAGCCTATGCTTCGAGGACCTTGGCGATGGGTGAGAGGAAGTACGCCCAAATCGAGAAGGAAGGACTGGCGGTGATATTTGCAGTAAAATAATTTCACTAGCATCTGTACGGGCGGAAATTCACCATAGTGACGGACCATAAGCCGTTATTAGGGTTATTAAAAGAAGAAAAGTCAATACCCCCGATCGCATCAGCTAGAATCCAACGCTGGGCGTTGCTACTGGCGGCGTATAGATACGTTCTGGAGCACAGACCGGGAACACGAGTAGCACATGCAGATGCTTTGAGCAGACTTCCCCTCCCGGACACCCCGCCGCTAATACCGAAAGTAGAGGAGACAGTAATGACTCTAAATTTTTTGGACACCCTACCAGTGGACGCACAACATATTCGGTTGTGGACGCAAAAAGACCCAGTTTTGCCAAGATGAAGCATTTACTGCTAACAGGGGAACTGGAAAGACCAGGGGAGTCCCGATGCACCCATACTGGAGCAGAAGGGACCAAATAACCGTTGAAGACGGTATCCTATTATGGGGAGCCCGGGTAATAGTCCCAGCTCAGGGCCGTCGGGCAATCTTAACCGAGTTACATCACGGACACCCAGGGGTGTCTAAAATGAAGGTCCTAGCTTGAAGCTATGTTTGGTGGCAAAGGATTGGACACAGACATAGCAGCCTTGGTACGTCGGTGCCAGGAGTGCCAACAGGGGCAAAGAGTGCCACCAGCTGCGCCATTGCACCCGTGGGAATGGCCAGGCAGACCGTGGACCTGCCTGCATATTGACCGCGCCGGCCCATTCATGGGCCCAATGTTTTTGGTGATAATGGACGCCCACTCCAAATGGTTGGACGTCCACCGGGTAAACACGGCAAGCACAGCATCGACGTTTGATGGCTTCACACGAGTAGTAAAAATCAGTGAATGCATCTTTAAATGCCACATCCCACCAGCTGCAGCACTATCCTCACACACTGCTCAGTGCACCACACCCCCATTACTCACCTGTCAACAATATCCACCAAAGACAACTTATGTCGAACATATGTAGCTTCACTTCACCCTCACTCCCTTAGCATTACTGCAAGCCAAACACTTATATTCAACCAAGACAGTCACACTGATGTACCGTCAATTACGAGAATGGTGAAACAATCGAGGCTTTATTGCACAAGATGTTGTGCCTCCTGCAGCTGGAACCAGAATGGGAGCAGCGCAGGAGAGCATACACTTTTATACATCGCCTGCTGGGAGGAGCCAGCAGGCTGGGATTTACTGTGGTACCTGTAATACAGTGGCAGTGCCGTAATACATGCAATGTGTTACCAGTCTTATTTACCACACACACCATCCAAACAGATTGTGCCACAAGAGCCAGCCAAAGTCCATCTCTAACAAGAGCCAATCTGATCATCACTCCTAAGCATTAAATGGCATTACCATCGCTGAATCCCCTACTATCAACATCTTGGAGGTTACTATTAACCAGAAAATGAACTGGTCTAGCCATATAAACACAGTGGATACAAGAGCAGAACAGAGACCAGAAATCCTGCAGTGAGTAACTCACCTCCTCACTCCAAAGCCTGTTAACCATCTACAAGGCACAGGTCAGGAGAGGATGTGGTGGAATACTCTCCACTTGCCTGGATGATTTAAAAAAAAATTAATTTGCAAGATGTGGGCGTCGCTAGTTAGGCCAGCATTTATTGCCCGTCCCTAGTTGCTCGTCAGAAGGTGGTGGTGAGTTGCCTTCTTGAACCACTGCAATCCCCGAGATGTAGGTACACCCACTGCTCTGTTAGGGAGCGAGTTCCTGGATTTTGACCAAGCGACAGTGAAGGAGCAACGATATATTTCCAAGTCAGGGTAGTGAGTGACGTGGAGGGGACCCTCCAGGTGGTGGGGTTCCCAGGTATCTGCTGCTCTTGTCCTTCTAGATGGTAGTGGTTAAGGGTTTGGAAGGTGGTGCCTAAGGAACCTTGGTGAGTTACTGCAGTGCACCTTGTAGATGGAAAACACGGATACCACTGTTTGTCGGTGGTGGATTGAATGTTTGTGGAAGGGGTAGAAATCAAGCGGGCTGCTTTGTCCTGGATAATTTTGAGCTTCTTGAGTGTTGTTGGAGCTGTAATCATCCAGGCAAGTGGTGAGTATTCCATTACACTCCTGACTTGTGCCTTGTCGATGGGGGACAGGCTTTGGGGGGGGGGGGGGGGGGGGGGGAGTTCAGGAGATGAGCTACTCGCTGTTGGATTCCTAGCCTTTGACCCACAGTATTAATATGGCTAGTTCAGTTCAGTTTCTGATCAATGGTAACCCCCAGGATGTTGATTGTGGGGATTCAGTGATAGTGATGCAATTTGTCACTGGGTCTAAGGAGGAAACTCATCACCACCTTTTCAAGGGCGATTAAGGATGGGCAATCAGTGCTGGCCTAGCCAGCAATGCCCTCATCCCAATAATAAATTAAACAAAAATGGTGAGCACTTTACATGGCAACATAGAGGGGAATCTGCACATGGTGAGTCACCAGTGCCAATGTCTATCAATTAGATTGCTACAATTTGTTTGTGCTGATTACTTTGTTAAAGGAACAGGTGATGGGCATTGGAACACATAGAAATATGGGATAGCTGGGATCCTGGATATATGTGAGGAGTGTTGACACCGAACAAAGTCAAAAAACTCACTTAGCAAAGAAAGGCTTTGCGTGTTAAATTTTGATTTCACCAACCAACGTATTTCCTATTAACAACCAGCATTAGTGGACTGCAGCCAGGGTCAAGAGGAATGGCACCAAAGCTCGCTGCATTCAAGGTTGTACAGGGGTTCTGCTGCCAAGGGCCGTTCCCTCATAATGGCGAGATTTTGCAGTTGCAACTTAACCAGGCCATGCTAAATCGTTACACATGTTCTGGCAAATACTGCTGAGCTCCTCCAGAGCATTCCAGGCGGGTGCATTGTTCGAGCATCTCAATGGTCTGCTGAGTGGAATTCCATTGTTCTCTTTATATGCATTCTGCTCACACCTGCAGAGGTTGCATTCTGGAATCATTAGCCAGATAGTCAGCAGGTAGACCTCATCACCCAATAACCACTCACTATTTTCTCAAATGGTTCAAAATGCTGATGGTACAGCATTGTTGATACAAAATAACGGAACCACGACTGCTAAAAGGGAGTGGGCATCACCTGCATGATATTCTGTACAAGATTGGATGCCAGTTGCATAATCAGAGACTGGAAACCTTTGTGGTTATGACACATCCCAGCTTTGGATGTCTGCAAAACAACATGTGCAGTCAATTGCAGTTTGTACCCTAGCAAAGCCCATTATTCTGGTGAAGCCACATGCACACTTTATCTACTCGTCTCTGGAAAGAGAGAATGCAATGTATGCCTCTCT
The DNA here is from genome assembly GCF_902713615.1 of Scyliorhinus canicula. Taxonomy (NCBI): domain Eukaryota; kingdom Metazoa; phylum Chordata; class Chondrichthyes; order Carcharhiniformes; family Scyliorhinidae; genus Scyliorhinus; species Scyliorhinus canicula. Next base: position 31,774,216 of record NC_052164.1, read on the forward strand.
CCTGCCATACTGAGCAGACATAGCCTCATTCATAAAGCAGTGGATGGTGAACTGGGAAATGTTAAAGATATCGGGTGCGATCTACCGGCCTCGTCGTACCAGACCCGGAGATGCGGAGAGGCCGTTAAATTTCGTGAAAGGCCTCGAACAGGATCTCGCAAGGTGTCATGATCTGGATCCTGCCTTTAATGGACGGGATACAGATTTGTATATTCAAATGAGTAGCTAGTCTCACTTGAATATGTCTACACTGGAGTAATCCAAGATGCAGGATCTAAAAGTATAGCCTCGGAGACCCTGCCATTGCACCATTTAGCACTGGTTTCCACAAACACTGTGCAGCTGTAATGGCACTTGGGGGGGAGGGGGGTCTCCAGCATGCTCGGAGGGGGGGTCTCCACTGCGCCCAAAACAGGATTTTGTTTTTCTTGCACTATATTGCACCCTTCATCCGTGGCAGATTGGAAGGATCTGGTTGCAAAGTTGCTTACAGCCACGGTCACCTTTACCGTCATTGACAGAGCTGGCCTCATCCTGCTCTGATGCTGCAGGTCTGCCTGGAACAGTGGCAAGTTTCAGTGACGAAAACGGCATTATTCCTCACTAAGGTTGAGGTAACAGAATTGTTCCCTGACCACTCTGGATGGATACAGCCTCCTGCTGATAGCCTTTCTACTTTTCCCTCTGCAAGCAACTTGTCCTCCCCTGTGTTCCCACTGCTCAATTGTCATGCTGCAGGCTAAAAGATGTTGTTAACTATAGCACCACTAACAGGGGGAAACTGGGCTGAGAAGAACACTTGAAATGAGTGCCTAGTGCTTTACCAAATGCAGCACCACTCCATGTAGACTTCAGAAACTTTAGGTAGCATGTGGAAAACTCACAGCATTTCTACAAATTCAGTAGCAGGTAGTAGAATTCAATCAGCAATGAACCTAAAGGTAACTAATGATCCCTTTAAATTGCACTTGTGGGTGGTCTGTCTTGCTGCTAAACGGATGTTCAGCGATGCTTAATGGTTAAAAGAGGACTTTATCTGGAATGTAGAGGTCTAAAATGCAACTGCAAGAATCAAATCAGCGTGACAAGCTGGCTGATGTCACAATCTGGCTATTCTGCATTCTACTGTATGCTCCGAACAGCTGTGCTAACGACCTCACCAAAATGGCAACTGGCGAGGCCCATGCCAGAGGTGTGTGCACACGGCACTGCTGCCATTTTGCACCCAAAAGACACCCAATGCACTGAAAAATAGGCCAATTCCGCCACGTTTTACACCCATTACCCTTCATTTGGCTATAAACGTTTGTTAAACAAAACCATTTTATAAGATTACCAATGAACAAATAACAGACAACATTATTGAGGACAACATGGTATGTATTCTTTAAACACAGCAGAAGAACAGCAAACATAGACTTTTTTTTAGAAAGTTGAAGTTATGGGGAAACAAATGAAACATCCAGATCGAGCCACACACTGATCTGTGAACTCTTCGATGAAGGGAAAAGTGCTATTCAATCTTCCCCAACAATCCCCAGAGCCCAATTGCAGAAAAGTAATCCCTGTTGCACCAGTTGACTTTCCAGCCATCCTCCTTCTTCCCTAATTAATAATTTGTATTAGACGGCAGCAGCTTCATGTTGTGGAAGCATCCTGACAAGCAATTCAGCTGAGGCTGGTCAAGCTCCCTTCGTGTAGGACCACTGCAGGCAGCAGAAAGAAAATGGTGATCACATCAGGCCAGCCTTGCACCTTGGTCCGACAAATGAAAGGAGGGCATTTTAACCATTTTAACCAATTGCAAAATTTTATTTCTTCCAAAATATTTTTCCTGTCGACAAATTATGAAACAAGTTATTTACCACATTTTCTAAATGTGCAAATTAGAGATTGTACCGTGAAATTATTCAGTTATCATGAAGTTGTAATGATCTGGAGTGCACTATCTAGAAGGTTGGAGCTTTCAAATTTGAGGGTAACTTTCAAAAGGGAATGGATAAAGAGTTGAAGAGAACATTTGAAAACTCACAGGGGGGTGAGGAAGGGAACGGGATGAATTTGATAATGGGTTGAATTTGATAACTCCTTTCAAGAGGCAACACAGGCGCAGTGATGCAAAACCCTCCTCCATTCTATGATTCTATGAATGCTGAATGATTCTATTGACGATGGAATTAAAGGAAATTTAAAGTCGGTGCCAAATAATTTCACAAACAAGCTAATAAGATGCAGCAATGCCCAAGCGAGATCATAAAAAATAAAGATTAAAATATTGGGTGGAATTAATTACTGTGGACAAGGGAATGTAATAGTCACATTGGGATTTCAATGTTGTTTTTTTCCCCCAAATTAAACTATTGAACCTTTGAGGATTATGGGTAGGATGATATCCACCGAAGTTTGTTTTTATTTTACCTCAGAGGCAACTGTCCACTTTGTAGATCTGCTTATCGGAATGAATGAAAATATAAAATCTGTAAGTGGAAAATATGAATGGTACTGATGGTTACTGTGCATAAAGACTTTGACATTACTCTTCAGTGATATTTTGACTTCATTCTCAGCCAAAATTGTTTTCAAGGATAACAGGTAACAAATGGTATAATTCTTATTTACCACCACTAAATATGTCAGATGTTCTACACTGCTCGATCATTTTCCAATTCCACCTGTTTATTATATTTTTTTTCTAAAAATCCATTGCCCTCATTATATATACATAGTATGTATTATCTTGTGCAGTTCCATCACCCAGCCACATATCATTCTGCAGAGTTCTATCCCTCTAGTTATTTATCATTCTATACAGCTTCATGCCTCTCATAATAGATCATTCTACACAGTTCCTTCCCTCCAGTTATATGTGATTCTATACAGCTGATGAAGGGTACACATCCAAAACATTAAAAACTACCCTTTCTCTTGACAAATGCTGATGGATCTGCAGACCGTTTGCAATATTTTACATTGTTGTTTAATTTCATACAGCTCTACTCCTGGAGTGCTACATCATTCCATGCATCTCCGTCCCTCTAGTCATATCATTCAGCACAGTTTTATCCTTACCTGGTCTGGCATCCAGATCCACAGGAATGTGATTGATTCTTAAATGCTCTCTGAATGCCATTCAATTCAAGGGCAATTAGAAATGGGCAATAAATGCTGGCTCAGGCAAGAATGCCAACATCCCAGGAATGAATTTTTAAAAAATTATATAACTGAAGGATCCTCCTTAAAATGTATCTCTTTCCAGGGCAGCACAGTGGCGCAGTGGTTGGCACTGCTGCCTCACGGCGCTGAGGTCCTAGGCTTAATGCCGGCCCTGGGTCACTGTCCGTGTAGAGTTTGTACATTCTCCCCATGTCTGTGTGGATTTCGCCCCCACAACCTAAAGATGTGCAGGTTAGGTGGATTGGCCACCCTAAATTGCCCCTTAATTGTAAAAAAATTAATTGGGTACTCTAAATTTTAAAAACAAATGTATCTCTTTCCTTTATTCACCTGACCTGGTATTTCCTCATTTGTTTCAATGTTAAATTTTGTCTGATAATGATCCTGATGTGAAAGACACGACAGGAATTTAGGAATAGGAATGAGATCATTGTTGATCTATGACCTCACTCTGCATACTGATCTTTTCTCCATGTCCCTTACTATCTTTGGTTAACAAAAATCTATCAATCTTCAGATTTTAAATTAGCAATTGATCGAGCAACAATTGCCATTTGCAGAAGAGAGTTCCAAACTTCTACTTCCCTCTGTATGAAGAAATGTTTCCAAAATTGATTCCTGAAGGGTCTGGTTCTAACTTTTGGACTATGACCCCCTCGACTCCCCAACCAATGGAATTAGCATTTCTCTAGCTATCCAATCCATTCTTTCACAGCTTGAAAATTTTGATCGAATCACCCATTAGCCTTCTAAATTCCAGGGAACAGACCCTAGCCTGTGTAATCTCTCCTCTTCATTTAACCATCGATGTACAGGTATCATTCTGCTAAAAACTACACTGCACTTCCTCCAAGGCCAGTATATCCTTCTGAAGGTGTGGTGCCCAGAACTGCTCACAATACTCTAGGTGTGCTCCAACCAGGGATTTGCACCACTGAATTGAAGCAAGAATTACATCCCCTTCTATTCCAGCCAACTGTATCCACTATATAAAGCCAAGTTACTGTAATACAGGATTCGGCATGATTACTTCTATTAAATATCATTCACTGTGATTCATGAAGTTACATATACGTTTGCACATGAGGTGGTAGCAGGAGAAAACTTCCACACTGTTCCACCCATTCACCATTGGAGATCTGCCATTCCTGTTTTTGGGCATTCCTTTCACCAGTAACAAGCAAAGCCAAACAAATGTTTGTAAATAGGATTAAATGAAGCACTGAAGACTCCAGTATCATTTTCAGATCAACCATAGCTGCCACTGTTATTCCCTCAAGCAGATAGACATCTTGCCTCTGCTATGCAAAGCCCGGATTAGATCCACAGAACGGGAGTTGCACAGATGAGGAGAAAGACATTTCAATATCACTTAAAAGGATTATATCTGCCGTAAATGAAAGCTGGAAGCAGTTCCGGCACTTATTTGTCTTCGATTTTCTTGGAAGGCTTTTGGGCCTTATGGTTTCCTTAACTTCAGTTCCTTACTTCTAGGTGTGCTCTTTATAGTTCTCCCACCCTGAAAGGAAGCTGTTCCTTAGAACTTCCGATCTTTAAATTAGCTGTTTGTTGTTCATAATCAATACCTTGTTAGGTTTTCTATTCTTGCTATTGGAATCTACCCCTGGGAGCTCATTAATTCAATAAGATCTCCCACTGAGCAGAGTGAACATGTCTCTCCCACAGCCACCCAATTTGTGTTAAAGATGAAACTCGTGCCATCCCTCCAGTTTTACAATGGCCCAGATCTTTACTCCACTGAAACTGTCAGGAATTTCAAGAGTCTTCACATGTGCAGAATAATGCAAAAATCTAGAAGTTGCTGTCAGTGATTGAGCACAACTCCATAGGCTTCCCCTAGATTTCAATCCCCGATCAGCGAATAGATGAAAACTTCCACTTTGACATTATTAATCCCACTATTAGTCCCCTGACAAAAAAATTACACACAGTTGAATGTGGTATAGCTGGAGTTTTTAATGGCTTATAATTACTATTAAATACTTCCACTGGCCTTGAAATGCTAATTTTATATTTGTGGAATATTAGAGCTATGCATCATGATATTTAAAAATCCAGATTTGACTGTCATACGAGGAGAGACTAAGTCAGTTAGGATTATAATCATTGGAGTTAAGATGAATGAGGGGGATCTTCTAGAAACCTATAAAATTCTAACAGGCTGAGACTAGGTGGATATAGAAAGAATGTTCCCGATGGTGGGGGAGTCCAGAACTAGGGGCCATAGTTTGAGGATAAGGGATAAACTTTTTTGGACTGAGATACGGTGAAATTGCTTCACCCAGGGTGGTGAATCTGTGGAATTCACGACCACAAAAAGTTGTTGAGGCGAAAATATTGTGTAATTTCAAGAAGGAATTAGATACAGTTCTTGGGGCTAAAGGGATCAAGGGATATGAGGGGAAGGCAAGATCAGAATATTGTGCTGGATGATCAGCCAGGATCATAATGAATGATGGAGCAGGCTCGAAGGGCCGAATAGCCTCCTCCTGTTTCTATTTTCTATGTATGTTTCTATGTATGTTTGTAGAAGGGTTTGTTTATATTGACAATTTAGCTCTAAATTCAATTTTGCTATCTGAAAACTTAAAAAGTGAAGGATAGAATGCTTTTAACTTCCTCGCTTGCTGTCTGTGCCTCAATGTGATAGGTTTCTTACCCTGCTTTGTGTACTGCTTTCTTGGAGGTCAGCGGCAAGACCCATTCCTTTGCCATTGACCAGAAAACCGACCTGCTTATTCTATATCACTCTATGTGTTCAGTTATATATCACTGTGTAGCGCTCTATTCCTTATGTATTGTACTTCAATCTGTACAGCACAATTAGAATCTCCATTGTTATAAACATGCATGGCAATATTTTACAGAGATAGAATTATAGAACCATTGAATGGTGAATTCACAGAAAGAGGTCATTTGGCTCATCCTGTCTCTGTAAGAGCAACTCAACTAATTCCATCCACTCAACCTCTACTCGTAGCCTTGAACGTTTCTCTGTTCTGATAACTATCCAATGCTCTTTTGAAAGCCATGATTGAATCTATCTCCACCACACTCCTAGGCAATTCATTCCAGATCCAAACCATTCACTGCACAAAGCAGTCTTTCCTCATTATGGTTCTCAACCTTTCTGCCAATGAGACTGTTTCTTCCTTACTACTCTGCCCAGACCTCTCATGATTTTGAACACCCGTAGCAAATCTCTTTTCAAAGTTCGCTTCCTTAAGGAGAACAATTGCAATTTCTTCAACTGATCCATATAACTGAAGTCCATCGTCCCACGACGCATTCTCGTAAATATTTTTTGTACCCTTTCTAATGACTTCACATCCTTCCTAAAGTGAGAATTGGACACAATACCCCAGATGAAACAGAACGGGTGTCTTATAAAGACTCGAGATAATTTCTTTGCATTTCTCCTCTATGCCTCTATTTATAAAGATCAGAACCCCGTGTGCCTTTCTAACAATTTTCTCAATCTGCTCTGCACCTTCAATGATTTGTGTACTTATTCCCCCAGCTATCTCCTCTGCTCCTGCATTCCTTATCCATTGTACATAATGTTTTGAATATCTGCAGAATATCATATTGATCTGATTTTCAGAAAATCAGAGTTATATTATAATATGTTATTTTGATTTGTAATTAGGTTACAAGTACCTCATGATCTTTTTCAACAGAATTATATTCGTTTGTATCAAGATGGCCTTTAATCAACTACACTTCAAAAATGAAGTTAAAACATAGCCTTGCATCAACCACTTCATCAAATATATCACTACACAAAAATATCTTATCTTGTAACTCGGTATTCAAGTCATGAGCAAGCTCTATAATTTCAGCTACTTGCATACATCCCAATTGGAGTCCACAGTAACTTGCTCTACGTTAACTTACTCTGAAATAAGTCAGCTTAATCTTTTATATCTCGCCTTGTCTCACCAGGCATTTCCACATTTAAAAAGAGAGACAGAAGGGAATATGTGTAAAAACACAAACATCTATTTCATATCACAAGACAGTTTTAAACATTGCACCCCTGACATGACACTGGGAGCGATTCAACTTAAAAAATGAATAGACATGCTTTGGACATGTTTGGCGTGGTGTTTCGCGCCAGCCGCGTTGGTAAGATCATGACCCGTATTCAATGGCACTTAGTGTCAAGGTGAGCCCCCATGAGCTTCTCACTGAGGCCTCCCTCGTGCTTCAGCAACTCACCACTAACAAGAGGGAGCTGCTTTTTAGTGCTCCCCTACCACTCGCTCCCAGTCAACACACAAGCATGGCTGCGCTCAGACCTGCTCCTCGCTTTGGGGATGCCGACCTCACAAGGCTTCTTCATGCTGTTGATGAGAGGCGGGCACCCTGTTCCCCTGAGGTCTACAGTATGGCTGACCAGGAATTTTTCCCCGCACTTACCACCTGCTATTAGGCATTGCTGAAATATTTACAAGCTGATAATCAACCTGCTGGACACATTAAGCACACACGTTCCTTGACCATCAAGTCCAGGAATGGGATTTGAACCAAGACCCTCTGACCCAACGATAGGGATGCCATCACTGCATCACATGACCTCCAATCAATCTCTGTATGGGAAGCAGTAAGGAGTCAATTTTGTTTGTCTGATAGCTGATGAAGATGCAATTTTGACGCCTTATCGTAACTCTGAGCACATATCCTCTTCGACCTCATTCCATCATCTATGGAATGAGAGAAGAGCTGCAGAGGTAATGGGTTGCTGGGTGGGGGAGGCATCAACACCAAGGGGAAGCTCTTTCTAGCTCCATAAAAAATGTTAACGTTTTAGGGTCATTTCCTCATCGGATGACAGGGATGAAGCATTCAAATCAGAAGACCTAATACCTTGGGCGAGATTGTCTGATCCTGAGGCCAAGTATTGACGCCGTTGTAAACACCGTCACGTTTCCCGACGCCACCAACATGACCTCAGGATCAGCAATTCTGGCCCTTGAAGGGGGCCAGCATGGCACTGGAGCGACCTATGCCGCTCCAGCTGCCAATCCCGGTGTCAACTAGGCGCCGCGCGGGCCGCACATGCGCAGTGGCACTGGC